>NW_027189130.1:0-165000 GCF_040958095.1 Procambarus clarkii
TCAAAATGTCTGAAATGTCGGAAATTTGATTCCTGAGCGTGTGATTTTTGAGCCGAGATCTGACTCTCTGCGCCTATTTTCAGTTTCAAATTACGACGTTTCATTCCGAAAATATGCCAATTACTGTAAACAGCGATGGGTCATATTTTGCCCAAACCCCCTTGCAGTTTTCAAAATGTCTGAAATGGCGGAAAATATACTCAGCGTGATTTTGAGCCGAATTCTGACTCTCTGCACCTATTTTCAGTTTCAAATTACGACGTTTCTTACCGAAAATATGCCAATTACTGAAAACGGCGATGGGTCATATTTTGCCCAAACCACCTTGCAGTTTTCAAAATGTCTGAAATGTCGGAAATTTGACTCCTGAGCATGATTTTTTGAGCCGAATTCTGACTCTCTGCGCCTATTTTCAGTTTTCATATTACGACGTTTCATACCGAAAATATGCCAATTACTCTAAATGGCGATGGGTCTATTTTGCCCAACCCCTCTGCAGTTTTTAAAATGTCTGAAATTTGTCTCCTGAACGTGATTTTTGAGCCGAATTCTGACTCTCTGCACCTATTTTCAGTTTCAAATTACGACGTTTCTTACCGAAAATATGCCAATTACTGTAAACGGCGATGGGTCATATTTTGCCCAAACTCCCCTGCAGATAAAAAAATGTCTGAAATGTCCGAAATTTGACTCCTGAGCGTGATTTTTGAGCCGAATTCTGACTCTCTGCAACTATTTTCAGTTTCAATTACGACGTTTCATACCGAAAATATGCCAATTACTGAAAATGGCGATGGGTCATATTTTGCAAACCCCCCTGCAGTTTTCAAAATGTCTGAAATGTCAGAAATTTGACTCCTGAGCGTGATTTTTGAGCCGAATTCTGACTCTCTGCACCTATTTTCAGTTTCAAATTACGACGTTTCATACCGAAAATATGCGAATTACTGAAAACGGCGATGGGTCATATTTGCCCAAACCCCCCTGCAGTTTTCAAAATGTCTGAAATGTCGGAAATTTGACTTCTGAGCATGATTTTTGAACCGAATTTGAGTCTCTGCGCCTATTTTCAGTTTCAAATTACGACGTTTATACCGAAAATATGCCAATTACTGTAAACAACGATGGGTCATATTTTGCCCAAACCCCCTTCAGTTTTCAAAATGAATGAAAAGTCGGAAATTGGACTCCTGAGCGTGATTTTTGAGCCGAATTCAGACTCTCTGCACCTATTTTCAGTTTCAAATTACGAAGTTTCATACGAAAATATGCCAATTACTGTAAACGCCGATGGGTCATACTTTGCCCAAACCCCCCTGCAGTTTTCAAAATGTCTGAAATGTCGGAAATTTGACTCCTGAGCGTGATTTTTGAGCTGAATTCTGACTGCAACTATTTTCAGTTTCAAATTACGACGTTTCATACCGAAAATATGCCAATTACTGAAAACGGCGATGGGTTATATTTTGCCGAAACCCCCCTGCAGTTTTCAAAATGTCTGAAATGTTGGAAATTTGAATCCTGAGCGTGATTTTTTGAGCCGAATTCTGACTCTGCGCCTATTTTCAGTTTCAAATTACGACGTTTCATACCGAAAATATGGCAATTACTGTAAACGGCGATGGGTCATATTTTGCCCAAACACCCCTGCAGTTTTCAAACTGTCTGAAATGTCGGAAATTTGACTCCTGTGCGTGATTTTTGAGCCGAATTCTGATTCTCTGCACCTATTTTCAGTTTCATATTACGACGTTTCATACCGAAAATATGCCAATTACTGAAAACGGCGATGGGTCATATTTTGCCCAAACCCCCCTGCAGTTTTGAAAATTTCTGAAATGTCGAAAATTTGACTCCTGAGCGTGATTTTTGAGCCGAATTCTGACTCTGCGCTTATTTTCAGTTTCAAATTACGACGTTTCATACCGAAAATATGCCAATTACTGTAAACGTCGATGGGTCATATTTTGCCCAAACCCCCCTCCAGTTTCAAAATGTCTGAAATGTCGGAAATTTGACTCCTGAGCGTGATTTTTAAGCCGAATTTTACTTTCTGCACCTATTTTCAGTTTCAAATTACGACGTTACATACCGAAAATATGCCAATTACTGAAAACGGCGATGGGTCATATTTTGCCCAAATGCCTCTGCAGTTTTCAAAATGTCTGAAATGTCGGAAATTTGACTCCTGAGCGTGATTTTTCAGCTGAATTCTGACTCTCTGCACCTATTTTCAGTTTCAAATTACGACGTTTCATACCGAAAATATGCCAATTACTGAAAACGGCGATGGGTCATATTTTGCCCAAACCCCCCTGCAGTTTTCAAAATGTCTGAAATGTCGAAATTTGACTCCTGAGAGAGATTTTTGAGCCGAATTCTGACTCTCTGCGCCTATTTTCAGTTTCAAATTACGACGTTTCATACCGAAAATATGCTAATTACTGTAAACGGCGATGGGTCATATTTTCCCCAAACCCCCCTGCAGTTTTCAAAATATCTGAAATATCGGAAATTTGACTCCTGAGCGTGATTTTTGAGCAGAATTCTGACTCTCTGCACCTTTTTTCAGTTTCAAATTACGACGTTTCATACCGAAAATATGCCAATTACTGAAAACGGCGATGGCCATATTTTGCCCAAACCCCCCTGCAGTTTTCAAAATGTCTGAGATGTCGGAAATTTGACTCCTGAGCGTGATTTTTGAGCCGAATTCTGACTCTCTGCGCCTATTTTCAGTTCAAATTACGACGTTTCATACAGAAAATATGCTAATTACTGTAAACGGCGATGGGTCATATTTTGCCCAAACCCCCCTGCAGTTTTCAAAATGTCTGAAATGTCTGAAATTTGACTCCTGAGCGTGATTTTTGAGCCGAATTCTGACTCTCTGCACCTGTTTTCAGTTTCAAATTACGACGTTTCATACCGAAAATAGGCTAATTACTGAAAACAGCGATGGGTCATAGTTTGCCCAACCCCCCCCTGCAGTTTTCAAAATGTCTGAAATGTCGGAAATTTGACTCCTGAGCGTGATTTTTGAGCCGAATTCTGACTCTCTGCGCCTATTTTCAGTTTCAAATTACGACGTTTCATACCGAAAATATGCCAATTACCGTAAACGGCGATGGGTCATATTTTGCCCAAACCCCCCTGCAGTTTTTAAAATGTCTGAAATGTCGGATATTTGACTCCTGAGCGTGATTTTTGAGCCGAATTCTGACTCTCTGCACCTATTTTCAGTTTCAAATTAGGACGTTTCATACCGAAAATATGCCAATTACTGAAAACAGCGATGGATCATATTTTGCCCAAACCCCACTGCAGTTTTTAAAATGTCTGAAGTGTCAGAAATTTGACTCTTGAGCGTGATTTTTGAGCCAATTCTGACTCTTTGCGCCTATTTTCAGTTTAAATTACGACGTTTCATACCGAAAATATGCCAATTACTGAAAATGGCAATGGGTCATATTTTGCCCAAACCCCCCTGCAGTTTTCAAAATGTCTGAAGTGTCGGAAATTTGACTCCTGAGCGTGATTTTTTGAGCCGAATTCTGACTCTCTGCGCCTATTTTCAGTTTCAAATTACGACGTTTCATACCGAAAATATGCCAATTACTGTAAACGGCATTGGGTCATATTTTGCCATAACCCTCCTGCAGTTTCAAAATGTCTGAAATGTCGGAAATTTTGACTCCTGAGCGGTATTTTTGAGCCCAATTCTGACTCTGCACCTATTTTCAGTTTCAAATTACGATGTTTCATACCGAAAATATGCAATTACTGAAAACAGCGATGGGTCATATTTTGCCCAAACCCCCCTGCAGTTTTCAAAATGTCTGAAGTGTCGGAAATTTGACTCTTGAGCGTGATTTTTGAGCCGAATTCTGACTCTCTGCGCCTATTTTCAGTTCAAATTACGACGTTTCATACCGAAAATATGCCAATTACTGTAAACGGCGATGGGTCATATTTTGGCCAAACCCCCTTGCAGTTTTCAAATGTCTGAAATGTCGGAAATTTGACTCCTGAGCGTGATTTTTGAGCCGAATTCTGACTCTCTGCACCTCTTTTCAGTTTCAAATTACGACGTTTCTTACCGAAAATATGCCAATTACTGAAAACGGCGATGGGTCATATTTTGCCCAAACCCCCTTGCAGTTTTCTTAATGTCTGAAATGTCGGAAATTTGACTCCTGAGCGTGATTATTGAGCCGAATTCTGACTCTCTGCGCCTATTTTCAGTTTCAAATTACGACGTTTCATACCGAACATATGCCAATTACTGTAAACGGCGATGGGTCATATTTTGCCCAAACCCCCCTGCAGTTTTCAAAATGTCTGAAATGTCGGAAATTTGACTCCTGAGCGTGATTTTTGAGCCGAATTCTGACTCTCTGCGCCTATTTTCAGTTTCAAATTACGACGTTTCATACCGAAAATATGCCAATTACTGTAAACAGCGATGGGTCATATTTTGCCCAAACCCCCCTGCAGTTTTCAAAATGTCTGAAATGTCGGAAATTTGACTCCTGAGTGTGATTTTTGAGCAGAATTCTGACTCTCTACACCTGTTTTCAGTTTCAAATTACGACGTTTCATACCGAAAATATGCAATTACTGAAAACGGCGATGGGTCATATTTTGCCCAAACCCCCCTGCAGTTTTCAAAATGTCTGAAATGTCGGAAATTTGACTTCTGAGCATGATTTTTGAACCGAATTCTGACTCTCTGCGCCTATTTTCAGTTTCAAATTACGACGTTTCATACCGAAAATATGCCAATTACTGTAAACAACGATGGGTCATATTTTGCCCAAACCCCCCTTCAGTTTTCAAAATGAATGAAATGTCGGAAATTTGACTCCTGAGCGTGATTTTTGAGCCAAATTCAGACTCTCTGCACCTATTTTCAGGTTCAAATTACGAAGTTTCATACCGAAAATATGCCAATTACTGTAAACGGCGATGGGTCATATTTTGCCCAAACCCCCCAGCAGTTTTCAAAAATGTCTGAAATGTCGGAAATTTGACTCCTGAGCGTGATTTTGAGCCGAATTCTGACTGCAACTATTTTCAGTTTCAAATTACGACGTTTCATACCGAAAATATGCCAATTACTGAAAACGGCGATGGGTCATATTTTGCCGAAACCCCACCTGCAGTTTTCAAAACGTCTGAAATGTCGGAAATTTGACTCCTGAGAGAGATTTTTGAGCGAATTCTGACTCCTCTGCACCTATTTTCAGTTTCAAATTACGACGTTTCATACCGAAAATATGCCAATTACTGAAAACGGCGATGGGTCATATTTTGCCCAAACCCCCCTGCAGTTTTCGAAATGTCTGAAATGTCGGAAATTTGACTCCTGAGCGTGATTTTTGAGCCGAATTCTGACTCTCTGCGCCTATTTTCAGTTCAAATTACGACGTTTCATACCGAAAATATGCTAATTACTGTAAACGGCGATGGGTCATATTTTGCCCAAACCCCCCTGCAGTTTTCAAAATGTCTGAAATGTCGGAAATTTGACTCCTGAGCGTGATTTTTGAGCCGAATTCTGACTCTCTGCACCTATTTTCATTTTAAAATTACGACGTTTCATACCGAAAATATGCCAATTACTGAAAACAGCGATGGGTCATATTTTGCCCAAACCCCCCTGCAGTTTTTAAAATGTCTGAAGTGTCAGAAATTTGACTCTTGAGCGTGATTTTTGAGCCAAATTCTGACTCTTTGCGCCTATTTTCAGTTTAAATTACGACGTTTCATACCGAAAATATGCCAATTACTGTAAACGGCGATGGGTCATATTTTGCCCAAACCCCCCTGCAGTTTTCAAAATGTCTGAAATGTCGGAAATTTGACTCCTGAGCGTGATTTTTGAGCCGAATTCAGACTCTCTGCACCTAATTTCAGTTTCAAATTACGACGTTTCATACCGAAAATATGCCAATTACTGAAAACGGCGATGGGTCATATTTTGCCCAAACCCCCCTGCAGTTTTCAAAATGTCTGAAATGTCCGAAATTTGACTCCTGAGCGTGATTTTTGAGCCGAATTCTGACTCTCTGCACCTATTTTCATTTTCAAGTTACGACTTTTTATACCGAAAAATATGCCAATTACTGAAAACGGCGATGGGTCATATTTGCCCAAACCCCCCCTGCAGTTTTCAAAATGTCTGAAATGTCGGAAATTTGACTCCTGAGCGTGATGTTTGAGCCGAATTCTGACTCTCTGCACCTATTTTCAGTTTCAAATTACGACGTTTCATACCGAAAATATGCCAATTACTGTAAACGGCGATGGGTCATATTTTGGCCAAACCCCCTTGCAGTTTTCAAAATGTCTGAAATGTCGGAAATTTGACTCCTGAGCGTGATTTTTGAGCCGAATTCTGACTCTCTGCACCTATTTTCAGTTTCAAATTACGAAGTTTCATACCGAAAATATGCCAATTACTGTAAACGGCGATGGGTCATTGTTACGGCCCTCTCGGGACGCAACGGGGTTCTCACTCTGATGTTGTTAGAGGATGATATAGGTATCCGTTCCCAAGCCAGTAGTGGCTATCAAGGGATGAGATCCGTGACGCAAGTAACTTAAAAGGGAGTAGGGAAAGAAAGTTAAGAACTTAATATTATACTTAACACCATCACCATTTAAATATATAAAATAAAAGAGTACACAAAGGGGGGGGGTATTAACACTTTGCAAAGGGGATCGTGCACAATCTAGTCTTCTGCTGGAGACTCTTGATCAAGAAGCTAGGTGCCGAGTCCGCGGTGCTTTCTTCGTGGCCTCAAGACGTGTCCTCTGAGAACGCCGAGCCTACCCTGGCCACAGGTCAGCCACAACACAGGTCCACTGGGGGCACCGTCGTGGAGGCCGTCAACCACACGTCCAGCAGGTCTGCTGGCAGGTACTGAGCCACCAAGGCTGGTACGGCCACTCCACGAACGACAAAAGGGGTACGCCCTAGACAGGAGTCTCGTGTGATATCACCAATCACCCTCCTGTCCTCAATACCCCAGTGGATTATCGTCTCCAACCGTCGGTCCCGGGTAAATCCTTCCACTGCCACTCCACTGGCAGGCTTAACACACCACAGTGTTCTTCCGGGGGGACGACGTCACAACAGCTGCAGCAAACTTCACAGTATGGAGACTGGCTGCCTCGGGTAGACTGACTCCACCTTCAACACAGTGGTCCCCAGGCCGGCTCTGTAAGCAGACACGTCATCAATAACTGGGACACTAATACACCACACTCACAGGCTCAGATACTAACACCTGACGCATCTAGTCCATAGATGGCGCTGTCGTCGGAGCACCACCTCACCAGAGGTCAGGGGCGGCGGTGTTGAGCGTTGAACCAGACTGGAAACTGGTCCTCGAGGCCAGTACACGCTGTCCTCACCAGGTGTCGTCGTTCGTTTGGCGGGGGTTTCGGGAGCTGACCCACAGATGGCGTAGTTGTTACTGCTCCTTGCTCGGACGCTGAATCCGGGTTCGTAACAGTCATATTTTGCCCTAACCGCCCTGCAGATTCAAAATGTCTGAAATGTCGGAAATTTGACTCCTGAGCGTGATTTTTGAGCCGAATTCTGACTCTCTGCGCCTTTTTTCAGTTTCAAATTACGGCGTTTCATACCGAAAAAATGCCAATTACTGTAAACGGCGATGGGTCATATTTTGCCCAAACCCCCCTGCAGTTTTCAAAATGTCTGAAATGTCGGAAATTTGACTCCTGAGCGTGATTTTTAAGCCGAATTTTACTTTCTGCACCTATTTTCAGTTTCAAATTACGACGTTTCATACCGAAAATATGCCAATTACTGAAAACGGCGATGGGTCATATTTGCCCAAATGCCTCTGCAGTTTTCAAAATGTCTGAAATGTCGGAAATTTGACTCCTGAGCGTGATTTTTCAGCTGAATTCTGACTCTCTGCACCTATTTTCAGTTTCAAATTACGACGTTTCATACCGAAAATATGCCAATTACTGAAAACGGCGATGGGTCATATTTTGCCCAAACCCCCCTGCAGTTTTCAAAATGTCTGAAATGTCGGAAATTTGACTCCTGAGAGAGATTTTTGAGCCGAATTCTGACTCTCTGCGCCTATTTTCAGTTTCAAATTACGACGTTTCATACCGAAAATATGCCAATTACTGTAAACGGCGATGGGTCATATTTTCCCCAAACCCCCCTGCAGTTTTCAAAATATCTGAAATATCGGAAATTTGACTCCTGAGCGTGATTTTTGAGCAGAATTCTGACTCTCTGCACCTTTTTTCAGTTTCAAATTACGACGTTTCATACCGAAAATATGCCAATTACTGAAAACGGCGATGGGCCATATTTTGCCCAAACCCCCCTGCAGTTTTCAAAATGTCTGAAATGTCGGAAATTTGACTCCTGAGCGTGATTTTTGAGCCGAATTCTGACTCTCTGCGCCTATTTTCAGTTCAAATTACGACGTTTCATACAGAAAATATGCTAATTACTGTAAACGGCGATGGGTCATATTTTGCCCAAACCCCCCTGCAGTTTTCAAAATGTCTGAAATGTCGGAAATTTGACTCCTGAGCGTGATTTTTGAGCCGAATTCTGACTCTCTGCACCTGTTTTCAGTTTCAAATTACGACGTTTCATACCGAAAATAGGCTAATTACTGAAAACAGCGATGGGTCATAGTTTGCCCAAACCCCCCTGCAGTTTTCAAAATGTCTGAAATGTCAGAAATTTGACTCTTGAGCGTGATTTTTGAGCCAAATTCTGACTCTTTGCGCCTATTTTCAGTTTAAATTACGACGTTTCATACCGAAAATATGCCAATTTCTGAAAATGGCGATGGGTCATATTTTGCCCAAACCCCCCTGCAGTTTTCAAAATGTCTGAAATGTCGGAAATTTCACTCCTGAGCGTGATTTTTGAGCCGAATTCTGACTCTCTGCACCTATTTTCAGTTTCAAATTACGACGTTTCATACCGAAAATATGCCAATTACTGAAAACGGTGATGGGTCATATTTTGCCCAAACCCCCCTGCAGTTTTCAAAATGTCTGAAATGTCCGAAATTTGACTCCTGAGCGTGATTTTTGAGCCGAATTCTGACTCTCTGCACCTATTTTCATTTTCAAGTTACGACTTTTTATACCGAAAATATGCCAATTACTGAAAACGGCGATGGGTCATATTTTGCATAAACCCCCTGCAGTTTTCAAAATGTCTGAAATGTCGGAAATTTGACTCCTGAGCGTGATTTTTGAGCCGAATTCTGACTCTCTGCGCCTATTTTTCAGTTTCAAATTACGACGTTTCATACCGAAAATATGCCAATTACTGTAAACGGCATTGGGTCATATTTTGCCATAACCCTCCTGCAGTTTTCAAAATGTCTGAAATGTCGGAAATTTGACTCCTGAGCGGTATTTTTGAGCCCAATTCTGACTCTCTGCACCTATTTTCAGTTTCAAATTACGATGTTTCATACCGAAAATATGCCAATTACTGAAAACAGCGATGGGTCATATTTTGCCCAAACCCCCCTGCAGTTTTCAAAATGTCTGAAGTGTCGGAAATTTGACTCTTGAGCGTGATTTTTGAGCCGAATTCTGACTCTCTGCGCCTATTTTCAGTTTCAAATTACGACGTTTCATACCGAAAATATGCCAATTACTGTAAACGGCGATGGGTCATATTTTGGCCAAACCCCCTTGCAGTTTTCAAAATGTCTGAAATGTCGGAAATTTGACTACTGAGCGTGATTTTTGAGCCGAATTCTGACTCTCTGCACCTATTTTCAGTTTCAAATTACGACGTTTCTTACCGAAAATATGCCAATTACTGAAAACGGCGATGGGTCATATTTTGCCCAAACCCCCTTGCAGTTTTCTTAATGTCTGAAATGTCGGAAATTTGACTCCTGAGCGTGATTATTGAGCCGAATTCTGACTCTCTGCGCCTATTTTCAGTTTCAAATTACGACGTTTCATACCGAACATATGCCAATTACTGTAAACGGCGATGGGTCATATTTTGCCCAAACCCCCCTGCAGTTTTCAAAATGTCTGAAATGTCGGAAATTTGACTCCTGAGCGTGATTTTTGAGCCGAATTCTGACTCTCTACACCTGTTTTCAGTTTCAAATTACGACGTTTCATACCGAAAATATGCCAATTACTGAAAACGGCGATGGGTCATATTTTGCCCAAACCCCCCTGCAGTTTTTAAAATGTCTGAAATGTCGGAAATTTGACTTCTGAGCATGATTTTTGAACCGAATTCTGACTCTCTGCGCCTATTTTCAGTTTCAAATTACGACGTTTCATACCGAAAATATGCCAATTACTGTAAACAACGATGGGTCATATTTTGCCCAAACCCCCCTTCAGTTTTCAAAATGAATGAAATGTCGGAAATTTGACTCCTGAGCGTGATTTTTGAGCCGAATTCAGACTCTCTGCACCTATTTTCAGGTTCAAATTACGAAGTTTCATACCGAAAATATGCCAATTACTGTAAACGGCGATGGGTCATATTTTGCCCAAACCCCCCAGCAGTTTTCAATATGTCTGAAATGTCGGAAATTTGACTCCTGAGCGTGATTTTTGAGCCGAATTCTGACTGCAACTATTTTCAGTTTCAAATTACGACGTTTCATACCGAAAATATGCCAATTACTGAAAACGGCGATGGGTCATATTTTGCCGAAACCTCACCTGCAGTTTTCAAAACGTCTGAAATGTCGGAAATTTGACTCCTGAGAGAGATTTTTGAGCCGAATTCTGACTCTCTGCACCTATTTTCAGTTTCAAATTACGACGTTTCATACCGAAAATATGCCAATTACTGAAAACGGCGATGGGTCATATTTTGCCCAACCCCCCTGCAGTTTTCAAAATGTCTGAAATGTCGGAAATTTGACTCCTGAACGTGATTTTTGAGCCGAATTCTGACTCTCTGCGCCTATTTTCAGTTCAAATTACGACGTTTCATACCGAAAATATGCTAATTACTGTAAACGGCGATGGGTCATATTTTGCCCAAACCCCCCTGCAGTTTTCAAAATGTCTGAAATGTCGGAAATTTGACTCCTGAGCGTGATTTTTGAGCCGAATTCTGACTCTCTGCACCTATTTTCATTTTAAAATTACGACGTTTCATACCGAAAATATGCCAATTACTGAAAACAGCGATGGGTCATATTTTGCCCAAACCCCCCTGCAGTTTTTAAAATGTCTGAAGTGTCAGAAATTTGACTCTTGAGCGTGATTTTTGAGCCAAATTCTGACTCTTTGCGCCTATTTTCAGTTTAAATTACGACGTTTCATACCGAAAATATGCCAATTACTGTAAACGGCGATGGGTCATATTTTGCCCAAACCCCCCTGCAGTTTTCAAAATGTCTGAAATGTCGGAAATTTGACTCCTGAGCGTGATTTTTGAGCCGAATTCAGACTCTCTGCACCTAATTTCAGTTTCAAATTACGACGTTTCATACCGAAAATATGCCAATTACTGAAAACGGCCATGGGTCATATTTTGCCCAAACCCCCCTGCAGTTTTCAAAATGTCTGAAATGTCCGAAATTTGACTCCTGAGCGTGATTTTTGAGCCGAATTCTGACTCTCTGCACCTATTTTCATTTTCAAGTTACGACTTTTTATACCGAAAATATGCCAATTACTGAAAACTACGATGGGTCATATTTTGCCCAAACCCCCCCTGCAGTTTTCAAAATGTCTGAAATGTCGGAAATTTGACTCCTGAGCGTGATGTTTGAGCCGAATTCTGACTCTCTGCACCTATTTTCAGTTTCAAATTACGACGTTTCATACCGAAAATATGCCAATTACTGTAAACGGCGATGGGTCATATTTTGGCCAAACCCCCTTGCAGTTTTCAAAATGTCTGAAATGTCGGAAATTTGACTCCTGAGCGTGATTTTTGAGCCGAATTCTGACTCTCTGCACCTATTTTCAGTTTCAAATTACGAAGTGTCATACCGAAAATATGCCAATTACTGTAAACGGCGATGGGTCATATTTTGCCCTAACCGCCCTGCAGATTCAAAATGTCTGAAATGTCGGAAATTTGACTCCTGAGCGTGATTTTTGAGCCGAATTCTGACTCTCTGCGCCTTTTTTCAGTTTAAAATTACGGCGTTTCATACCGAAAAAATGCCAATTACTGTAAACGGCGATGGGTCATATTTTGCCCAAACCCCCCTGCAGTTTTCAAAATGTCTGAAATGTCGGAAATTTGATTCCTGAGCGTGATTTTTGAGCCGAGATCTGACTCTCTGCGCCTATTTTCAGTTTCAAATTACGACGTTTCATTCCGAAAATATGCCAATTACTGTAAACAGCGATGGGTCATATTTTGCCCAAACCCCCTTGCAGTTTTCAAAATGTCTGAAATGGCGGAAAATATACTCAGCGTGATTTTTGAGCCGAATTCTGACTCTCTGCACCTATTTTCAGTTTCAAATTACGACGTTTCTTACCGAAAATATGCCAATTACTGAAAACGGCGATGGGTCATATTTTGTCCAAACCCCCTTGCAGTTTTCAAAATGTCTGAAATGTCGGAAATTTGACTCCTGAGCGTGATTTTTGAGCCGAATTCTGACTCTCTGCGTCTATTTCAAGTTTCATATTACGACGTTTCATACCGAAAATATGCCAATTACTCTAAATGGCGATGGGTCATATTTTGCCCAAACCCCTCTGCAGTTTTTAAAATGTCTGAAATTTGACTCCTGAGCGTGATTTTTGAGCCGAATTCTGACTCTCTGCACCTATTTTCAGTTTCAAATTACGACGTTTCATACCGAAAATATGCCAATTACTGAAAATGGCGATGGGTCATATTTTGCCCAAACCCCCCTGCAGTTTTCAAAATGTCTGAAATGTCGGAAATTTGACTCCTGAGCGTGATTTTTGAGCCGAATTCTGACTCTCTGCACCTATTTTCAGTTTCAAATTACGACACTTCATACCGAAAATATGCCAATTACTGAAAACGGCGATGGGTCATATTTTGCCCAAACCCCCCTGCAGTTTTCAAAATGTCTGAAATGTCGGAAATTTGACTTCTGAGCATGATTTTTGAAACGAATTCTGAGTCTCTGCGCCTATTTTCAGTTTCAAATTACGACGTTTTATACCGAAAATATGCCAATTACTGTAAACAACGATGGGTCATATTTTGCCCAAACCCCCCTTCAGTTTTCAAAATGAATGAAATGTCGGAAATTTGACTCCTGAGCGTGATTTTTGAGCCGAATTCAGACTCTCTGCACCTATTTTCAGTTACAAATTACGAAGTTTCATACCGAAAATATGCCAATTACTGTAAACGCCGATGGGTCATACTTTGCCCAAACCCACCTGCAGTTTTCAAAATGTCTGAAATGTCGGAAATTTGACTCCTGAGCGTGATTTTTGAGCCGAATTCTGACTGCAACTATTTTCAGTTTCAAATTACGACGTTTCATACCGAAAATATGCCAATTACTGAAAACGGCGATGGGTCATATTTTGCCGAAACCCCCCTGCAGTTTTCAAAATGTCTGAAATGTTGGAAATTTGAATCCTGAGCGTGATTTTTGAGCCGAATTCTGACTCTCTGCGCCTATTTTCAGTTTCAAATTACGACGTTTCATACCGAAAATATGGCAATTACTGTAAACGGCGATGGGTCATATTTTGCCCAAACCCCCCTGCAGTTTTCAAACTGTCTGAAATGTCGGAAATTTGACTCCTGTGCGTGATTTTTGAGCCGAATTCTGACTCTGCGCTTATTTTCAGTTTCAAATTACGACGTTTTCATACCGAAAATATGCCAATTACTGTAAACGTCGATGGGTCATATTTTGCCCAAACCCCCCTCCAGTTTTCAAAATGTCTGAAATGTCGGAAATTTGACTCCTGAGCGTGATTTTTAAGCCGAATATTACTTTCTGCACCTATTTTCAGTTTCAAATTACGACGTTTCATACCGAAAATATGCCAATTACTGAAAACGGCGATGGGTCATATTTTGCCCAAATGCCTCTGCAGTTTTCAAAATGTCTGAAATGTCGGAAATTTGACTCCTGAGCGTGATTTTTCAGCCGAATTCTGACTCTCTGCACCTATTTTCAGTTTCAAATTACGACGTTTCATACCGAAAATATGCCAATTTCTGAAAACGGCGATGGGTCATATTTTGCCCAAACCCCCCTGCAGTTTTCAAAATGTCTGAAATGTCGGAAATTTGACTCCTGAGCGTGATTTTTCAGCCGAATTCTGACTCTCTGCGCCTATTTTCAGTTTCAAATTACGACGTTTCATACCGAAAATATGCCAATTACTGTAAACGGCGATGGGTCATATTTTCCCCAAACCCCCCTGCAGTTTTCAAAATATCTGAAATGTCGGAAATTTGACTCCTGAGCGTGATTTTTGAGCAGAATTCTGACTCTCTGCACCTTTTTTCAGTTTCAAATTACGACGTTTCATACCGAAAATATGCCAATTACTGAAAACGGCGATGGGCCATATTTTGCCCAAACCCCCCTGCAGTTTTCAAAATGTCTGAAATGTCGGAAATTTGACTCCTGAGCGTGATTTTTGAGCCGAATTCTGACTCTCTGCGCCTATTTTCAGTTCAAATTACGACGTTTCATACCGAAAATATGCTAATTACTGTAAACGGCGATGGGTCATATTTTGCCCAAACCCCCCTGCAGTTTTCAAAATGTCTGAAATGTCGGAAATTTGACTCCTGAGCGTGATTTTTGAGCTGAATTCTGACTCTCTGCGCCTATTTTCAGTTTCATATTACGACGTTTCATACCGAAAATATGCCAATTACTCTAAACGGCGATGGGTCATATTTTGCCCAAACCCCTCTGCAGTTTTTAAAATGGTTGAAATTTGACTCCTGAGCGTGATTTTTTAGTCGAATTCTGACTCTCTGCACCTATTTTCAGTTTCAAATTACGACGTTTCTTACCGAAAATATGCCAATTACTGTAAACGGCGAATGGTCATATTTTGCCCAAACCCCCCTGCAGATAAAAAAATGTCTGAAATGTCGGAAATTTGACTCCTGAGCGTGATTTTTGAGCCGAATTCTGACTCTCTGCACCTATTTTCAGTTTCAAATTACGACGTTTCATACCGAAAATATGCCAATTACTGAAAACGGCGATGGGTCATATTTTGCCCAAACCCCCCTGCAGTTTTCAAAATGTCTGAAATGTCGGAAATTTGACTTCTGAGCATGATTTTTGAACCGAATTCTGAGTCTCTGCGCCTATTTTCAGTTTCAAATTACGACGTTTTATACCGAAAATATGCCAATTACTGTAAACAACGATGGGTCATATTTTGCCCAAACCACCCTTCAGTTTTCAAAATGAATGAAATGTCGGAAATTTGACTCCTGAGCGTGATTTTTGAGCCGAATTCAGACTCTCTGTACCTATTTTCAGTTTCAAATTACGAAGTTTCATACCGAAAATATGCCAATTACTGTAAACGGCGATGGGTCATACTTTGCCCAAACCCCCCTGCAGTTTTCAAAATGTCTGAAATTTGACTCCTGAGCGTGATTTTTGAGCCGAATTCTGACTGCAACTATTTTCAGTTTCAAATTACGACGTTTCATACCGAAAATATGCCAATTACTGAAAACGGCGATGGGTCATAGTTTGCCCAAACCCCCCTGCAGTTTTCAAAATGTCTGAAATGTCGGAAATTTGACTCCTGAGCGTGATTTTTGAGCCGAATTCTGACTCTCTGCGCCTATTTTCAGTTTCATATTACGACGTTTCATACCGAAAATATGCCAATTACTCTAAACGGCGATGGGTCATATTTTGCCCAAACCCCTCTGCAGTTTTTAAAATGTCTGAAATTTGACTCCTGAGCGTGATTTTTTAGCCGAATTCTGACTCTCTGCACCTATTTTCAGTTTCAAATTACGACGTTTCTTACCGAAAATATGCCAATTACTGTAAACGGCGAATGGTCATATTTTGCCCAAACCCCCCTGCAGATAAAAAAATGTCTGAAATGTCCGAAATTTGACTCCTGAGCGTGATTTTTGAGCCGAATTCTGACTCTCTGCACCTATTTTCAGTTTCAAATTACGACGTTTCATACCGAAAATATGCCAATTACTGAAAATGGCGATGGGTCATATTTTGCCCAAACCCCCCTGCAGTTTTCAAAATGTCTGAAATGTCGGAAATTTGACTCCTGAGCGTGATTTTTGAGCCGAATTCTGACTCTCTGCACCTATTTTCAGTTTCAAATTACGACGTTTCATACCGAAAATATGCCAATTACTGAAAACGGCGATGGGTCATATTTTGCCCAAACCCCCCTGCAGTTTTCAAAATGTCTGAAATGTCGGAAATTTGACTTCTGAGCATGATTTTTGAACCGAATTCTGAGTCTCTGCGCCTATTTTCAGTTTCAAATTACGACGTTTTATACCGAAAA
Source organism: Procambarus clarkii (assembly GCF_040958095.1). Lineage (NCBI taxonomy): Eukaryota > Metazoa > Arthropoda > Malacostraca > Decapoda > Cambaridae > Procambarus > Procambarus clarkii. Next base: position 16,507 of record NW_027189130.1, read on the forward strand.
TATGCCAATTACTGTAAACAACGATGGGTCATATTTTGCCCAAACCACCCTGCAGTTTTCAAAATGTCTGAAATGTCGGAAATTTGACTCCTGAGCGTGATTTTTGAGCCGAATTCTGACTCTGCGCTTATTTTCAGTTTCAAATTACGACGTTTCATACCGAAAATATGCCAATAACTGTAAACGTCGATGGGTCATATTTTGCCCAAACCCCCCTCCAGTTTTCAAAATGTCTGAAATGTCGGAAATTTGACTCCTGAGCGTGATTTTTAAGCCGAATTTTACTTTCTGCACCTATTTTCAGTTTCAAATTACGACGTTTCATACCGAAAATATGCCAATTACTGAAAACGGCGATGGGTCATATTTTGCCCAAATGCCTCTGCAGTTTTCAAAATGTCTGAAATGTCGGAAATTTGACTCCTGAGCGTGATTTTTCAGCCGAATTCTGACTCTCTGCACCTATTTTCAGTTTCAAATTACGACGTTTCATACCGAAAATATGCCAATTACTGAAAACGGCGATGGGTCATATTTTGCCCAAACCCCCCTGCAGTTTTCAAAATGTCTGAAATGTCGGAAATTTGACTCCTGAGAGAGATTTTTGAGCCGAATTCTGAATCTCTGCGCCTATTTTCAGTTTCAAATTACGACGTTTCATACCGAAAATATGCCAATTACTGTAAACGGCGATGGGTCATATTTTCCCCAAACCCCCCTGCAGTTTTCAAAATATCTGAAATGTCGGAAATTTGACTCCTGAGCGTGATTTTTGAGCAGAATTCTGACTCTCTGCACCTTTTTTCAGTTTCAAATTACGACGTTTCATACCGAAAATATGCCAATTACTGAAAACGGCGATGGGCCATATTTTGCCCAAACCCCCCTGCAGTTTTCAAAATGTCTGAAATGTCGGAAATTTGACTCCTGAGCATGATTTTTGAGCCGAATTCCGACTCTCTGCGCCTATTTTCAGTTCAAATTACGACGTTTCATACCGAAAATATGCTAATTACTGTAAACGGCGATGGGTCATATTTTGCCCAAACCCCCCTGCAGTTTTCAAAATGTCTGAAATGTCGGAAATTTGACTCCTGAGCGTGATTTTTGAGCCGAATTCTGACTCTCTGCACCTGTTTTCAGTTTCAAATTACGACGTTTCATACCGAAAATAGGCTAATTACTGAAAACAGCGATGGGTCATAGTTTGCCCAAACCCCCCTGCAGTTTTCAAAATGTCTGAAATGTCGGAAATTTGACTCCTGAGCGTGATTTTTGAGCCGAATTCTGACTCTGCGCCTATTTTCAGTTTCAAATTACGACGTTTCATACCGAAAATATGCCAATTACCGTAAACGGCGATGGGTCATATTTTGCCCAAACCCCCCTGCAGTTTTTAAAATGTCTGAAATGTCGGATATTTGACTCCTGAGCGTGATTTTTGAGCCGAATTCTGACTCTCTGCACCTATTTTCAGTTTCAAATTAGGACGTTTCATACCGAAAATATGCCAATTACTGAAAACAGCGATGGGTCATATTTTGCCCAAACCCCCCTGCAGTTTTTAAAATGTCTGAAGTGTCAGAAATTTGACTCTTGAGCGTGATTTTTGAGCCAAATTCTGACTCTTTGCGCCTATTTTCAGTTTAAATTACGACGTTTCATACCGAAAATATGCCAATTACTGAAAATGGCGATGGGTCATATTTTGCCCAAACCCCCCTGCAGTTTTCAAAATGTCTGAAATGTCGGAAATTTCACTCCTGAGCGTGATTTTTGAGCCGAATTCTGACTCTCTGCACCTATTTTCAGTTTCAAATTACGACGTTTCATACCGGAAATATGCCAATTACTGAAAACGGTGATGGGTCATATTTTGCCCAAACCCCCCTGCAGTTTTCAAAATGTCTGAAATGTCCGAAATTTGACTCCTGAGCGTGATTTTTGAGCCGAATTCTGACTCTCTGCACCTATTTTCATTTTCAAGTTACGACTTTTTTATACCGAAAATATGCCAATTACTGAAAACGGCGATGGGTCATATTTTGCATAAACCCCCCTGCAGTTTTCAAAATGTCTGAAATGTCGGAAATTTGACTCCTGAGCGTGATTTTTGAGCCGAATTCTGACTCTCTGCGCCTATTTTCAGTTTCAAAATACGACGTTTCATACTGAAAATATGCCAATTACTGTAAACGGCGATGGGTCATATTTTGCCCAAACCCCCCCCCTGCAGTTTTCAAAATGTCTGAAATGTCGGAAATTTGACTCCTGAGCGTGATGTTTGAGCCGAATTCTGACTCTCTGCACCTATTTTCAGTTTCAAATTACGACGTTTCATACCGAAAATATGCCAATTACTGTAAACGGCGATGGGTCATATTTTGGCCAAACCCCCTTGCAGTTTTCAAAATGTCTGAAATGTCGGAAATTTGACTCCTGAGCGTGATTTTTGAGCCGAATTCTGACTCTCTGCACCTATTTTCAGTTTCAAATTACGAAGTTTCATACCGAAAATATGCCAATTACTGTAAACGGCGATGGATCATATTTTGCCCTAACCGCCCTGCAGATTCAAAATGTCTGAAATGTCGGAAATTTGACTCCTGAGCGTGATTTTTGAGCCGAATTCTGACTCTCTGCGCCTTTTTTCAGTTTCAAATTACGGCGTTTCATACCGAAAAAATGCCAATTACTGTAAACGGCGATGGGTCATATTTTGCCCAAACCCCCCTGCAGTTTTCAAAATGTCTGAAATGTCGGAAATTTGATTCCTGAGCGTGATTTTTGAGCCGAATTCTGACTCTCTGCGCCTATTTTCAGTTTCAAATTACGACGTTTCATACCGAAAATATGCCAATTACTGTAAACAGCGATGGGTCATATTTTGCCCAAACCCCCTTGCAGTTTTCAAAATGTCTGAAATGTCGGAAAATATACTCAGCGTGATTTTTGAGCCGAATTCTGACTCTCTGCACCTATTTTCAGTTTCAAATTACGACGTTTCTTACCGAAAATATGCCAATTACTGAAAACGGCGATGGGTCATATTTTGCCCAAATGCCTCTGCAGTTTTCAAAATGTCTGAAATGTCGGAAATTTGACTCCTGAGCGTGATTTTTCAGCCGAATTCTGACTCTCTGCACCTATTTTCAGTTTCAAATTACGACGTTTCATACCGAAAATATGCCAATTACTGAAAACGGCGATGGGTCATATTTTGCCCAAACCCCCCTGCAGTTTTCAAAATGTCTGAAATGTCGGAAATTTGACTCCTGAGAGAGATTTTTGAGCCGAATTCTGACTCTCTGCGCCTATTTTCAGTTTCAAATTACGACGTTTCATACCGAAAATATGCCAATTACTGTAAACGGCGATGGGTCATATTTTCCCCAAACCCCCCTGCAGTTTTCAAAATGTCTGAAATGTCGGAAATTTGACTCCTGAGCGTGATTTTTGAGCAGAATTCTGACTCTCTGCACCTGTTTTCAGTTTCAAATTACGACGTTTCATACCGAAAATAGGCTAATTACTGAAAACAGCGATGGGTCATAGTTTGCCCAAACCCCCCTGCAGTTTTCAAAATGTCTGAAATGTCGGAAATTTGACTCCTGAGCGTGATTTTTGAGCCGAATTCTGACTCTCTGCGCCTATTTTCAGTTTCAAATTACGACGTTTCATACCGAAAATATGCCAATTACCGTAAACGGCGATGGGTCATATTTTGCCCAAACTCCCCTGCAGTTTTTAAAATGTCTGAAATGTCGGATATTTGACTCCTGAGCATGATTTTTGAGCCGAATTCTGACTCTCTGCACCTATTTTCAGTTTCAAATTACGACGTTTCATACCGAAAATATGCCAATTACTGAAAACAGCGATGGGTCATATTTTGCCCAAACCCCCCTGCAGTTTTTAAAATGTCTGAAGTGTCAGAAATTTGACTCTTGAGCGTGATTTTTGAGCCAAATTCTGACTCTTTGCGCCTATTTTCAGTTTAAATTACGACGTTTCATACCGAAAATATGCCAATTACTGTAAACAGCGATGGGTCATATTTTGCCCAAACCCCCTTGCAGTTTTCAAAATGTCTGAAATGGCGGAAAATATACTCAGCGTGATTTTTGAGCCGAATTCTGACTCTCTGCACCTATTTTCAGTTTCAAATTACGACGTTTCTTACCGAAAATATGCCAATTACTGAAAACGGCGATGGGTCATATTTTGCCCAAACCCCCTTGCAGTTTTCAAAATGTCTGAAATGTCGGAAATTTGACTCCTGAGCGTGATTTTTGAGCCGAATTCTGACTCTCTGCGCCTATTTTCAGTTTCATATTACGACGTTTCATACCGAAAATATGCCAATTACTCTAAACGGCGATGGGTCATATTTTGCCCAAACCCCTCTGCAATTATTAAAATGTCTGAAATGTCGGAAATTTGACTCCTGAGCGTGATTTTTGAGCCGAATTCTGACTCTCTGCACCTATTTTCAGTTTCAAATTACGACGTTAGGTTAGGTTAGGATAGGTTTAGGTTAGGTTAGGTTAGGGTAGGGTAGGTTAGGTTAGGTTAGGTAGGTTAGGTTAGGTGAGGTTAGGTGAGGTTAGGTTAGGTTAGGTCAGGTCAGGTCAGGTCAGGTCAGGTCAGGTTAGGTTAGGTGAGGTTAGGTGAGGTTAGGTGAGGTTAGGTGAGGTTAGGTGAGGTTAGGTTAGGTTAGTTTAGGTTAGTTTAGGTTAGTTTAGGTTAGTTTAGGTTAGTTTAGGTTAGGTTAGGTTAGGTTAGGTTAGTTTAGGTTAGTTTAGGTTAGGTTGTCGTGACGCTGAACCCCGGTTCATTCCGAACACAGCGATTACACAACACATAACACCTTGCCTCAGCAACCGTTACTACCACCGTGTACTCCTACACACACCAGACCCTTGAGGCGTACCACTAGGTTTGTACTGGAACACAATGAATGAACATACGGAAGGTATTTAAAGGCCGTCGGATTTTGTCATTTAATTACAAAGAATAGACTCTGACAAATAATACTATATTAATTAGCATACCCTATTAGGTCAATACACTTCCAATACCCATAGACCACTTGACCTCCGCGATCACCACCCACACTCGTAACTTCCGCCTAAGTCCCTAATACGGAATGATTACTACAACGCTCCACACCCGGTTAGTCTTACATTCAATACTCACATACTGCAGACTTAACTTGGTCACTAAGATCACAACAGGCTCTCGCATAGCTGTCTGCTACACTTCGCTGCTGCCACAACCGGGGATCCAAAAGGACTTGCTCGTTCAACTTCCACAATCAGACTGACTCCAGCCAACCATGGCCTCAATCATTTCACCACGCCTCTTGAGGAAGGTATAATCCGATTAACCTTATCCCTAGAGCGGTAACCTTGTTCCTAGAAGCCTGACGAAGAATAATTCCTCTTTCCAGGAATTATTAATTTGGCTAAACAGCTTCGGTCTTAATCCATTGACCTTTCTTAGATATGTGATCCATAGTCTGTCTACTTACATGTACTTTCAATCATCATTCGTTAAGTGTTGTAGTAATGATCCTCTAGCTACTAATTCCTACTAACTTGTGGATTACAACACCACTCCCCTCCTTAAACACGCATATGTCCCCATATGCATCATTGCAATGGTTCCATTAGTGCAAGGACCTGGAGGATGCACCCACCATATGTGTACAACTAAAAAATCATCCAATAAGTTCATCATACACACAATGAAATAAATTAAAATTTTCCCCGACATGACTCACAACACTTCTCCAACATATACATTATATTCACATCATAGCACAGGTAAAATAGTCTGAAATAATTTTTCCCATCTCCAATAATGCACATATACCTAAACTGCTGACATATAATTACATACAAACATAACCATAAAATTACATGGACCAGAATGCTGGCACTTAAACAGAAATGACACTAGTCATTAATATATACACAACACATATATATCTAAGGTTCTTCATCCTTAGTAACAAGTTAATAATTTAACATCTTGCCCTGTACTGTTAACATAAGGGCTTACAATGATCACACAATGTTTCACTGGCCTCCTCCACAATTGGCAGCATCACTTCTCTTGTCTTCGTGTCCCATGGTTGCTAGGTCATAGATCCTCCGTGACCCAGACAAAACCCAGGCTGTCCAGCCTGGTGAATGTTGTCAATGTCCCATCGTTGCTCTGAGCTAACGTGATCCTGGCCTCCAGAGCAACGGAGATTCCTACCCCAGGGTCATGTTCCCTTGGGTCTGTGCTGACGTCTCGTTCCAGGGCACCAATCCCAGAACGCTGTAGATCCCTCACAGCTCTCTGGTCTAGGCCCATCCGCCCAGAGTGTGTCCACCTGTATTCACAAATTCCCGACCGCTGTACCTCCAAAATATTCCCTCGGAGCCCCCTGGCTCGATCCCATTATTACATAACCCCCTCGGCTCCTTACTCTCTCCCCGTATATAGCCTGAGCGCAGCTGCAAAACCATTGCAGCTGACCCTTATCCCTGCTTTGATGTCAGGGGGCGAATTTCGCCTATAACGTCACGTTGGCTTCACTTCCACCCCCCTTTTTTTTCTAGAATAACTGAGTGTAGCCTCATAGCTTCCCTTCTACTCTACCTGAAGCTCTGTGACATGATCCCGGGGGACCTTCTCATGCCTAACACTCAGTAATGGTGCCGATGAGGTAATATACAGTATATACATACACATACATTATCACAATAAATACCTCATTAAAATAATTTCACAACTAATGTCACTAAAGCATCATACTGCCACTGGCTCGCTTCTAGCGAGATTCCTGTAACAACTTAATTAATGAGACATTAGTATATCTACTTGGCTCGCTCACTGCAACCACCAACACCTGAAATTTTGAAATTCTACATCATAATCTTATCCATAATACTTACCCACTCCGACTTAATTAATGAAAGTTTTATTGAAAATAATGAATTTTATTAGTCTTTTATGAGTCTTGCTAGATATATCGACATGGCTCGCCTACTGCAGCCACCAACTCGGCAATTATCCACATTTCATCTTATCCATAAGACTTACCCACTCCGACACACCATTACCTCTGGTCATCCCTACCACTGATGACCTCAATATAACGCCACACATCCCCACAACCACTTCCTGCGTCCTAACGCACCGACCTTGCCACGCCGATACTCACCTTACCGACCACTACCTGGCGCCCCTGCGCCACCATATACTCCACAACACCACACTCCATACCAGGCGTCCAAACGCCACCACACTACACCACCCAATGGCGTCCCCAACGCCCTCAACACAACACACGGCGTCCCCAACGCCCTCAACACAACACCCGGCGTCCCCAACGCCCTCAACACAACACCCGGCGTCCCCCACGCCCTCAACACAACACACGGCGTCCCCCACGCCCTCAACACAACACACGGCGTCCCCAACGCCCTCAACATAACACACGGCGTCCCCAACGCCCTCAACACAACACCCGGCGTCCCCAACGCCCTCAACACAACACACGGCGTCCCCAACGCCCTCAACACAACACCCGGCGTCCCCAACGCCCTCAACACAACACCCGGCGTCCCCAACGCCCTCAACAGAACACCCGGCGTCCCCAACGCCCTCAACACAACACCCGGCGTCCCCAACGCCCTCAACACAACACCCGGCGTCCCCAACGCCCTCAACACAACACCCGGCGTCCCCAACGCCCTCAACACAACACCCGGCGTCCCCAACGCCCTCAACACAACACACGGCGTCCCCAACGCCCTCAACACAACACCCGGCGTCCCCCACGCCCTCAACACAACACACGGCGTCCCCAACGCCCTCAACATAACACCCGGCGTCCCCAACGCCATCAACACACGGCGTTAAAATTACCAGTAATGCTACACATGCTACACTGTGGCGCTACAATGCCAACAATGTCATGCACAATACTACATCCATGATATCCACAGTGAAAACATGCACATTTCACTACAGTAAATACTATGCATTACGCTGGCGTCTAATAAGCCACTACACATGCATTACACTACACACCCCGGCGTACAAACGCCAATACACAACCATGCACTACACTTGGCGTCCAAACGCCAATACACACTGTGTCGCCACCTCTGGACGCCACACACCCCCACCAACGGGACACGCTCCCCGTGTCCCAAGGTAACACTCTCCATAATGCTACCTGTACCCACTAAAAATCTCCATGGCCCTCTCCAGGGTACACTAGACGGCGAACCCTAGACGTCAAATTATGCGTCGCTCGCTATGCCAAGGCGTCCATAATTAACTGCGCCTATTTTCTGTATCTACACCTGACAACGCCGGAACTCGCACAGTACTTTAGGTAATATTTCATTATCCTTAAAATATTCGATTTACACGTTACATGAAATTTACTTAACTTCAAATTACGTAGTTTTCACGCTTGTTTTGTCCTTAGCAACGGTTTCTCACTATTACCACCATACCGACGATATAAAACAAGCTCCAAGGTGCGGCTCGCTTGGCCCACCCATCGCTTGGCCCGCACATGGCCCACGCTGGCCCACATTCACCCGCGCTAGTTTACCTCGCCACGCTGTATAATCCGCACTACGAACACTGCACTTGTTTTGGATCCCGATGCTTCAGTGGTCCAGACTTGCATCTTAGCCGTCTCTCGTTGCGGGAATCTGGAAAGAAAGAAATAAACCCCACATGTGCCCCACAATGGCCTAGTCCCTTTAATTAACTAACTCCTCTGACCTGGTCTCACCTGACCCTTCTTTCCTCCGTCTAGTAACCACCATTCTCACCACAACCCGACGTCTACCATTTCCCGAACACTCCCTCACCAACTAAACCAGAACCACACTTCCTTCATCTCGCACAGTGTTCCAAAACCTGTTTGCGCTGCCACCAAATATGTCGTGACGCTGAACCCCGGTTCATTCCGAACACAGCGATTACACAACACATAACACCTTGCCTCAGCAACCGTTACTACCACCGTGTACTCCTACACACACCAGACCCTTGAGGCGTACCACTAGGTTTGTACTGGAACACAATGAATGAACATACGGAAGGTATTTAAAGGCCGTCGGATTTTGTCATTTAATTACAAAGAATAGACTCTGACAAATAATACTATATTAATTAACATACCCTATTAGGTCAATACACTTCCAATACCCATAGACCACTTGACCTCCGCGATCACCACCCACACTCGTAACTTCCGCCTAAGTCCCTAATACGGAATGATTACTACAACGCTCCACACCCGGTTAGTCTTACATTCAATACTCACATACTGCAGACTTAACTTGGTCACTAAGATCACAACAGGCTCTCGCATAGCTGTCTGCTACACTTCGCTGCTGCCACAACCGGGGATCCAAAAGGACTTGCTCGTTCAACTTCCACAATCAGACTGACTCCAGCCAACCATGGCCTCAATCATTTCACCACGCCTCTTGAGGAAGGTATAATCCGATTAACCTTATCCCTAGAGCGGTAACCTTGTTCCTAGAAGCCTGACGGAGAATAATTCCTCTTTCCAGGAATTATTAATTTGGCTAAACAGCTTCGGTCTTAATCCATTGACCTTTCTTAGATATGTGATCCATAGTCTGTCTACTTACATGTACTTTCAATCATCATTCGTTAAGTGTTGTAGTAATGATCCTCTAGCTACTAATTCCTACTAACTTGTGGATTACAACAGGTTAGGTTAGGTTAGGTTAGGGTAGGGTAGGTTAGGTCAGGTCAGGTCAGGTCAGGTCAGGTCAGGTTAGGTCAGGTCAGGTCAGGTTAGGTTTAGGTTAGGTTAGGTTGGTTAGGTTAGTTTAGTTTAGTTTAGTTTAGGTTAGGTTTAGGTTAGGTTTAGGTTAGGTTTAGGTTAGGTTTAGGTTAGGTTTAGGTTAGGTTTAGGTTTAGGTTTAGGTTTAGGTTGGGTTGGGTTGGGTTGGGTTTAGGTTAGGTTTAGGTTAGGTTTAGGTTAGGTTTAGGTTAGGTTTAGGTTAGGTTTAGGTTAGGTTTAGGTTAGGTTTAGGTTGGGTTGGGTTGGGTTGGGTTGGGTTGGGTTGGGTTGGGTTGGGTTGGGTTGGGTTAGGTTAGGTTAGGTGAGGTTAGGTTAGGTGAGGTTAGGTGAGGTTAGGTTGGGTTGGGTTAGGTTGGGTTGGGTTAGGTTTAGGTTAGGTTTAGGTTAGGTTAGTTAAGTTAGGTTAGGTTAGGTGAGGTTAGGTGAGGTTAGGTGAGGTTAGGTGAGGTAAGGTTAGGTTAGGTTAGTTAGGTTAGGTTAGGTTTAGGTTACGTTTAGGTTAGGTTAGGTTAGGTTAGGTTAGTTAGGTTAGGTTAGTTAGGTTAGGTTAGTTAGGTTAGGTTTAGGTTAGTTAGGTTAGTTAGGTTAGGTTTAGGTTAGGTGAGGTTAGTTAGGTTAGGTTAGTTAGGTTAGGTTTAGGTTAGGTTTAGGTTAGGTTTAGGTTAGGTTTAGGTTAGGTTAGGTGAGGTTAGGTTAGGTGAGGTTAGGTTAGGTAGGTTAGGTTAGGTTAGGGTAGGGTAGGGTAGGTTAGGGTAGGTTAGGTTAGGTTGGGTTAGGTTAGGTTGGGTTAGGTTAGGTTAGGTTAGGTTGGGTTAGGTTAGGTTGGGTTAGGTTAGGTTAGGTTAGGTTGGGTTGGGTTGGGTTAGGTTGGGTTAGGTTAGGTTAGGTTAGGTCAGGTCAGGTCAGGTTAGGTCAGGTTAGGTCAGGTTAGGTTAGGTTAGGTTGGTTAGGTTAGGTTAGGTTAGGTGAGGTGAGGTTAGGTTAGGTTAAGTTAAGTTAAAGGTTAGGTTAGGTTAAGTTTGGTTAAGTTTAGGTTAGGTTAGGTTAGGTTAGGTTAGTTAGGTTAGTTAGGTTAGGTTAGGTTAGGTTAGGTTTAGGTTTAGGTTAGGTTAGGTTAGGCTAGGCTAGGCTAGGTTAGGCTAGGCTAGGCTAGGCTAGGTTAGGTTAGGTTAGGTGAGGTGAGGTGAGGTCAGGTCAGGTCAGGTCAGGTCAGGTTAGGTTAGCTTAGCTTGGGTTAGCTTAGGTTAGCTTAGCTTGGGTTAGCATAGGTTAGGTTAGGTTTGATTACATTTCTATGTTAGATTTAATCCTTCAGGTGAACATCAGACATTACTTCAACAACAGATACCTACTCACTCTGGAGGTAGCCAGACTTAACCCAGATGTTGTCTTACTCAATGAAACAGCGGCCAGACAAGACCAGCACATCTCCATCTGGGGATATTCCACCAGGGAAGTCAACAGGGGTAGGTACAGTGGGGTGGCAATACTAATAAGAAGAGGGCTCTCCTACCGCCCCATCCTCATAGAAGACGACAACTTTCTTGCAATAGAACTCACCACTTCACACGGCCCCCTCATTGTCTGCACCGCATATCTACCACCTAGACTGGCCTACCTCCCCTCCATCCCTTTGAACAAGCTGCTCGACAGGAACCTCCCCACTATCATCGCAGGAGACCTGAATGCCCACCATCAGGCCTTATTCAACGCTCCTGACAGGCCAGACCTCAAGGGCAGGCAGCTCTTCAATCTAATGCAAAACCGGGACCTCTCCTTCCAAGGCCCCCACTTTAAGACGTTCTTTGCGGGCAACCAGAGGGGCACCCCTGACATAGTACTGACCAACAGAGATTGTGACCTGTTCCACTGCAGAGTAACCCCAGGCAAGAACGTGGGGTCGGACCACATCCCTGTGGTCACATCCCTCCAAGCAGCCCCCTTCAGATATGTGGCACCACCCAGGCCCAGACTGGGAACCATACGTGCCCGTGACTATGACACCTTCCTTGCTGGCGACCCCATCCTTGAGTTCGACAACCTCCCAACCCAAACAATCGACCAAGCAGTAAACACCATCCACAACCGGATCCAGCTTGCAACCGAGGCCACTTGTGAAATATCCACCACTAGGACTTACCACCAATATAAGCCGACCCGAGAAATCAGAGGCAAAATGAATGTGTACCAGCGAGCCTGCCAAAGCCACTACCAAACAGGCCAGCCACCAGCGTTGACCCTACAAACACTCAGAAGGGAAACCATAGACCTTACGCCGACCCACAAGAGCCACATTTGGAGAACCCTAGTGAGACAGGCCAACCAGTACAAAAGAGAGCCGGGAACTTTCTGGCGCAAGATCAGACAGCTCCTGGGATCGGTTAACCCCAGCCTCACCCACCTTGTACACACATTCCTTGACGAAGATGATGAGGAGCAACAAGAAAAAATAGAAGACCCGCAGGATCAGGCTGACCTCATGGGCGCAGTCTGGAAAAAGACACTCACAGCTTCAAACAGCAGAGCCTTCAACAACACTCACTTTGAACGTGTCAACCAATGGACAACAGAAAATACCGCCTCCCTTAACAGCACCCCTCTGATTGACCTGACAACCCTAGAAGACGACCACCCTCTAACAAGACCCATAACTATGCTAGAGATGAGAGGAGTCATCAAAAACACCAGAGATAAGGCCCCAGGACCATCAGGGATCAAAGCGCTGCAGATCAAACTTCTACCAGGCAATCTTATGCAATCCATACTCAACCTATTCAACGCTATGCTGGCATCGGGTCACATTCCTGTAGCATTCAAGTCAGCCAAGATGATATTCATTCCCAAACCCAAGAAAGACCCCCACCAACCTGGCAACTACCGACCAATCTCACTCTTAGACTCAATAGGCAAGTGCTTTGAAAAAATCATGTCAAACCGCCTTAACTACTCCATGGAGTACAACAACCTCTTCACAGAAAAGCAGTTTGGCTTTCGAGCACATAGATCAACCCAGCACGCAATTAACATCATCTACGACGCCTTAAGCTCAATTCGCAAGCAAAAACAGGTAGCCTTGATTGCGACGAGGGACGTACACAAGGCCTTCGACAGCCTGTGGCACGATGGTCTGGTGTACAAATTAGCAGACTTACCAGCGCAAAACTGGACCCACCTCAGGCTGATCAGTAATTTCCTTAAGAATAGGCAAGTTACCCCCAGCTTCAAGGCAAACGAGGCCGCAGCCTTCACCCCAACAGCTGGAGTCCCCCAAGGATCATGCTTGAGCCCGGTTCTCTTCAACATCTTTGTAAATGACCTGCCCCAACCAGAGTATAGGGACACCATTATCGTGCAATTTGCGGACGACGTAACACACGTAATAACATCTAACCCTAGCAGCCAAGCGGCCAAACATGCAACTGCAACCCGTAAGGCAAACGTAGAACTAGCAAGGACTGCTAACTGGGAAAGGAAATGGAGGATCACCACTAACCTAGAAAAGATCCAATTAAGCACTGTCGGCTGTATGGCCTTCTCTATTGAAAATGAGGGGGGAATAAGAATCAGGGGTGAACCCATAGCCATCTCAAACTCCAACACAGTGCTCGGGTACAACTTCAACAGGCTACTCAACTCCTCCCAGTACGTATCCCAGAAGACAGCGATGGCCCGGGGCTCACTGGAGAGGCTCTTCCGTTTCAACCAAGCCCCATCCCACATCAAGCTCCACCTGAACAGAATGATCATAAGGCCTAGCTTGGAATACCCTTACGTTCCCCTGAACCTCACCAACAAATCCAACATGTTGAAGATTCAACGAGTACAAAACAAAGCACTTCGCTTTGCAGAGGGCCTGACTCTGAGGGACAGGGTAAGAACTGACCTGATCCATGAGACGCTCAACATGAAGCCAATGAACATTAGGCTCAGCTACCTGGCCAGAAGACAGCTGTACCGTATGAAGAACATGTATGTCCCAGACCCAGAAGATCCCTTCGTAGCAGAAAACACCACCAGCGACTACGAGATCCACGAACCACCACACAGAACCAGAAGAATCACTCTCCAACAAAAAGTGATCAGACATATCCATGATGAGGCCTTCCCAAGCCCTCAGATACTAAGCGGTCTGCCAGACGACCCAGATGAGTGGCCCATCCCGGACCCAATCTACACCAAATGAAGAATAAAGAAAGAAAGAAAAAAAAAATAAAATAAATAAATAAATAAATAAATAAAAAAAAAAAAAAAAAAAAAAATAATAATAATAATAATAAAAAAAATATATATATATATATAAATAAAACACCTACAAAAAAATATAAAACCAAAAAACCATTTGTCGTGGCGTCAGAAGTGTAACTACCCTGATGTTTCTAAGATTAGCCTCCTTCAGCCAACTCCATCGGCTCTAGTGCTTTAGGACACCAACAAGGTCACAAACACTAGCCCCCCCAGCCAATGTACTGACAACCCAACATAACACATACGCAAACAAACAACACATACAAAAATGTCAACCCATGGTGGACAGGCCACCGAACTTTCAAACCTCCTCTCTCTCTACACCCGCATCCTCTTCCTGAATTTCATCTCCCCATCCCTCTACCTCCCCCATCCTTTCCATTCCCTATGGACATCAAAGCGAAAGGCGGCATAAAACACCACAAACCCACAACAGCAATGTCAGGACGCGGCAAGGGAGGCAAAGTGAAGGGCAAGTCAAAGTCTCGCTCCAGCGGGGCCGGACTTCAGTTCCCCGTGGGCAGAATTCACCGTCTGCTGCGTAAGGGCAACTACGCCGAACGCGTCGGTGCTGGCGCTCCTGTCTACCTGGCAGCCGTCATGGAATACCTCGCTGCCGAAGTTTTCGAGCTCGCCGGTAACGCCGCACGTGACAACAAGAAGACCCGTATCATCCCACGTCACTTGCAGTTGGCCATCCGCAACGACGAAGAACTCAACAAACTTCTGTCTGGCGTAACCATTGCACAGGGAGGTGTTCTTCCAAACATTCAGGCAGTTCTTTTGCCAAAGAAGACAGAGAAGAAGTAAGCACTTCTGCCACCCACCGCGACAAATACCATAACCAGGCTCCATCCGGAGCCACACACACTTTAATAGAGAGATTCAAGTAGACAATCAACTTTCAAACATTAATAATAACATTTATATTGATTTCATTTGGAATGTGTACATAACAAACAAACAAAACAAAATTATAGGGGATATTCAGCATCACTTGGAATATTAACCAATCATATAAATCCAATATATATTTTATATTTTACTTTAAGCGAGGAATTCATATTCTATCCATTTTTAATCATACAAATGAACAAAAGCAATTCTTCACTAGACGTAATGAATGAATAAATGATCAAGGTTTTAATGTGTTTCATGAATATATATATATATATATATATATATATATATATATATATATATATATATATATATATATATATATATATATATATATATATATATTGGCTGCCATTGCCATTGCCAGTGCCTGTCATTGGCTGCAGTGCAACAATTCAAATAATTTAAAGGGCCTGCTCGGGTATATAAGAGAGGCTGGGAGACTGGGGCCGGTGGTGGGTGATGGGTGATGAGTGATGGTGTGGTGTGGTGTGGTGTGGTGTGGTGTGGTGTGGTGTGGTGTGGTGTGGTGTTGTTAAGAGTTGATTTACGGCCAGCCAGCTGCAGCCAAGGCAGGGCAAGGCAAGGCAAGGCAAGGCAATAACAGGACAGGACAGGACAGGACAGGACAGGCCAGGCCAGGCCAGGCCAGGCAAGGCAAGGCAAGGCAAGGCAAGGCAAGGCAAGACAATAACAGGACAGGACAGGACAGGACAGGACAGGCAAGGCAAGGCAAGGCAAGGCAAGGCAAGGCAAGGCAGGCAGGCAGGCAGCCAGCCAGCCAGGCAGGCAGCCAGCCAGCCAGGCAGGCAGCCAGCCAGCCAGGCAGGCAGGCAGGCAGGCAGGCAGGCAGGCAGGCAGGCAGGCAGCCAGCCAGCCAGCCAGCCAGCCAGCCAGCCACTCCCACTTTGTATTTATATGCATTCAATTTATATTCAAACATTATATATGTTAAGGGCCTTGTTTTAGTGTTTATTTTAAAAATGACAAACATCGAGTCATTTTACCAGTCCTTTAGCGTTAACGGTGATGCATTTTAAAACTGAACATAAATCGCCTTTTCTGGATATATCAAATATCGAATCCGCTTAATGTGCCTACAATTCAATCATTCAAAAAATACATAATTTACATCAAGCCTTTTCATAGAACAGACAATAAGATTTGTACATGCAAAAAAAAAAAAAAATCCTTTATCAATACAATGTGAGAAAACTTTACTTTTATAACTAAAGTTGCACAATTATACCAACTCTATGGTGGCTGGGTGGTAAGGTGTGTGGCTGGTGTTTTGGAAGTCGCGAGTTCAAACGACCCAATGGGAATAATACTTTTTTTTTTTTTTTCCATACAATCTTCCTAATACTATTATGTAGGTTTGTGTGTGTGTTTTTTTATTCATTCTTTGGTTTTATAGATGACATACATATTGACTCCTTTTACCGGTCCTTAATTAGGCTCTGGGGAAGCAATGGTGGTGGTGGTGCATTTAAAACTAAACCAAAAATCACCAGTTCTGGACGCGTCAAATATCATATCCGCTTAATGTGTCTACAACCTAATTACTTAAAACTACACTATTTAATTCATTCATATCATGTGCATATTGGTCATTATGCTCATACAACCGACATCAAAATCTATTTTCATTATTAGAATCATACATTTCATCAAGTAATACAGATACAAAGAGATTTTCTTTCTGAGAAGACCGTTAGTATTGGCTTGCAGGCAGGCAGGCAGGCAGGCAGGCAGGCAGGCATGCATTTGAGGGTTATTATTTCGCCTGTTGATTGGGGGGAGGGCTGATGTGTTAGGGGGTTTTCGGTTAGATGTGGTGGTGGTGATTGGTGGTGGTGGTGGTGATTGGTGGTGATTGGTGGTGAGTGGTGGTGGTGGTGGTGGTGGTGGTGGTGGTGGTGGTAGTGGTAGTAGGTGGGAGGGGGGAAGGGGAGGGGAATGATGGTCTGTGGATTCCTTCTCCGTACCCTTTACATATAAGCAAAAATATGCCTTCCTGTGGGTATAGAAACATTAACACAAATTATATCAGTAACTGATATTGTAGCCTTTTAAACAGAAAAGATTTGTACATACAAATACTTTTAAATTATCATTTATTTGTGGAAATGGCATTTACGTCATTAAATTGATACCTCAGCATCAAAGTGTCCTGCAGCAGTGGTCCAGTGGTAAAGTGTATATAAGTGATGCGTATTCTTGGAGTTGCGAGTTCAAACCCGGATTAAGCTATATATATATATATATATATATATATATATATATATATATATATACAACATGTTTGGTTTGGTTGTTTGTTTTTGTATAAAGCCTCACACACTATCTATATTAAGCGAGTTTGTTTTAAACGTGACATACATATTAATTCATTTTACCAGGCCTTATTCCACACAACTCCGTGAATTTCCAGTGGAGCCAGCCATTCAAACAAAAACAAAACGAAACAAAACAAAAAACATTATTGCCAACAGCATTTGGTGTTCCCAGGCGGTCACCCATCCAAGTACTAACCAAACCCAACGTTGCTTAACTTCGCTGATCGGACGAGAAGCGGTGTTCTCAACGTGGTATGGCCGTTGGCATGAGACTGCCTACACATTGTGGCTAATAACCAACTCTTTTAGTCATCACGACAGGATACGGACCTGCTTGTGGTGTCTTAATGGTAATTGTATCCTAACATATTTTTGTCTCCTTGGCATGGATATTTAACATCGTTTATTCAGTCTTGGGTTTATGTTCTTTCGCCATTTACAGACATTTTACATCTACCTACTTCCTCAGCCTGCCCTGCCAATTTCTAATGAATTTGTGGATTTTCTTTTGTAATACATACATGTGTGTGCTCATCTGCTCTTCAGTTTTTATGATATTTGTCTCATCTGTCCTGCTTTATGATACTTTTACAAAGAACATGAACAAATGCTTCTATTTTAGAGAAGATATGGGATCCAGGTTTCGGAGCCGTAAAACCAACCGTTGTGATTGGTGGACGAGTTGCCAGGTTGCAGCTTCTGTACCGTGCCGGCACATAAATAGGTTCGGCTCAAGCGGCGGCAGCATCATTCCCCCGTGACTGTCTGAGCGTCTCTCATCACCTTGGTTGGTTCATCATCATCATCATGGTAGAAGCAAAGCCTACCAAGAAGGCTGCGGCTGCTGCTGCTGCTGCTGCTGCTGCTGTGGTGGCCACCACCAGGAAACCTCGCGTCCAGGTTGCTCACCCGAAAACTAGTCAAATGGTTCTAGCCGCGGTCGCAGCACTCAAAGACCGTAGGGGCTCGTCTCTACAAGCAATCAAGAAGTACGTTGTTGCCAACAACAAAGTCGAGGCTGCCAAGATCGCCATTTACATCCGAAGATTTCTCAAGAAAGCAGTGGCTGACGGCATTCTTGTTCAGACCAAGGGAAGTGGAGCTAGTGGATCATTCAAGCTGGCCGTAGCAGAGAAGAGGGCCGTTCTAACTCCCAAGAAAGCCACCACAACCAAGAAACCATCTACAGCAGCAAAGAAGGCCGTGGTAACTCCCAAGAAAGCCGCCACAAGCAACAAACCACCTACAGCCTTGAAAAAGAAGCAGCAGCAGCAGCTTGTTGTTGGGAACAAAAAGCCCAAAATAAAGAGAGCTTCAAAATCTCCCAAACCACCCAAGGCAAAGAAAGCTGTCAAGAAAACAACAAAGGCAAAATAAACGACGACATGCAAGCAGCATGAATACACATGACAATAAACATCCAGGCCTCCCCCCTCAGTGGAGGGGCCTCATATGATTCCAAAAAGAGTTTAGTTTTGTAGACAAATAAATCATTACTTTTGGGGTAGATTTACTCATATATATATATATATATATATATATATATTAGTATATTTTGGTAGCAGTCTTTCCTGTAGACATATTTTATTAAATATGACCGAAAAAGTAAGATTAATAATTCTAACACGAATTTTCTCAATCTTTCGTACATTATGCTTCACTGTTGGAGGTAAATCAAAAATCACTTCTCCAAAATTCATTTTTATTTCTAGTCTGACGCGACACGGGCGCGTTTCGTAAAACTTATTACATTTTCAAAGACTTCACAAATACACAACTGATTAGAACTTGCGTTTCCCTGATTTTATATCTACATTTGAGTGAGGTGGGAAGGGTGATGTGGTATTACATTTGAGTAAGGTGGGAAGGATGATGTGGCATTAGAGGATATTAATAGGGTATTAAAAGTATCAACACAAGACAGAACACGAAACAATGGATATTGAATAGAAGTGTTTGTAGAAAGCCTATTGGTCCATATTTCTTGATGCTTCTATATTGGAGCGGAGTCTTGAGGTGGGTAGAATATAGTTGTGCAACTATATTCTATGCACAACTATATTCTACCCACCTCAAGACTCCGCTCCAATATAGAAGCATCAAGAAATATGGACCAATAGGCTTTCTACAAACACTTCTATTCAATATCCATTGTTTCGTGTTCTGTCTTGTGTTGATACTTTTAATACCCTATTAATATCCTCTAATGCCACATCATCCTTCCCACCTTACTCAAATGTAATGCCACATCACCCTTCCCACCTCACTCAAATGTAGATATAAAATCAGGGAAACGCAAGTTCTAATCAGTTGTGTATTTGTGAAGTCTTTGAAAATGTAATAAGTTTTACGAAACGCGCCCGTGTCGCGTCAGACTAGAAATAAAAATGAATTTTGGAGAAGTGATTTTTGATTTACCTCCAACAGTGAAGCATAATGTACGAAAGATTGAGAAAATTCGTGTTAGAATTATTAATCTTACTTTTTCGGTCATATTTAATAAAATATATATATATATATATATATATATATATATATATATATATATATATATATATATATATATATATATATATATATATATACATGGGTGAGGTGATATGGTACCAAAGTTTTGGGTAAGGTGATTGACATTTACACAAGATAAAACACGAACCAATGGGAATAAAAACATAAGAAAAACATAAGAATGGAAGTAACTGCAGAAGGCCTATTGGCCCATAACACAAGCACTTCCTCTTGATGCTTCTATATTGGTTCGGAGTCTTGAAGCTATAATATATATATATATATATATATATATATATATATATATATATATATATATATATATATATATATATATATATATATATATATGCACACAAAACTAAATAGTCTTGTTAGACAAATTGCCCCTATTAGAGGCAAGTTGACTAACAAGCCGAATGACTGCAATTGTTTTGAATTTGAGTTAAATCTAACATAGAAATGTAATCAAACCTAACCTAACCTATGCTAACCCAAGCTAAGCTAACCTAAGCTAACCCAAGCTAAGCTAACCTAACCTAACCTAACCTAACCCAGCAATTCATGATCTTAATATAATACTGTTAATTGGATAAACCAATTTGGAAAGAAATGTTCGAAAATAACAAAATTAACTGTGCTTGTTAGGAAAATTGGGCCTTGCATACTTGTCCCAATAGTGTGGTTCTCGCTTTTAGGTACGACATAAACGTATACCTAAGTTGAGAGAGAAAAAGATTCGCACTCAAACATGCATATCGATTGCCAGTCCTGAATTCTGGGTAGATATTCGTGTCCTCCCTTTTCATTTACCATCATTTGGATACTATCAAAACAGCTCTGAGAAGGATAAAATGAATAAAACGGGTAGCTCACTCATGTAAAAAGGAAGAGTTGGGAAAGATCTCTCTCTCTCTCTCTCTCTCTCTCTCTCTCTCTCTCTCTCTCTCTCTCTCTCTCTCTCTCTCTCTCTCTCTCTCTCCCTCCCTCCCTCCCTCACCCCCCCCCCACCAATGATCCTGCTCTGCTAGTATATAACGTAACAAACCTCCCCCCCCCCTCCCTCTCCAATCAGAGTCCCTTTAAGCATGCGAGGATAAAAAATAGATTTCATAAGACCCAATGTGCTAGCTGATATCAAAACAATTTATGTTATCGTCTATTAAGCCCTTCAGTAAAAAAGTATAGGGACCT
Source organism: Procambarus clarkii (assembly GCF_040958095.1). Classification (NCBI taxonomy): domain Eukaryota; kingdom Metazoa; phylum Arthropoda; class Malacostraca; order Decapoda; family Cambaridae; genus Procambarus; species Procambarus clarkii. Next base: position 37,555 of record NW_027189130.1, read on the forward strand.
AATTAGGTCCCGTTTTGAGGTGGTGGTGGGTGGAATCGATGGATTAGCCAAGCTCTTATCCGCCGAATCCGTAGAGGGTACGAACCTGGCGCTTCAGAGCGTACACCACGTCCATGGCAGTGACGGTCTTCCTCTTGGCGTGTTCCGTGTAGGTTACAGCATCACGGATGACGTTCTCGAGGAACACCTTCAGGACGCCACGGGTCTCTTCGTAGATGAGACCCGAAATACGCTTCACGCCGCCACGACGAGCTAAGCGACGAATAGCGGGCTTGGTGATGCCCTGGATGTTGTCACGTAGCACCTTACGATGACGCTTGGCGCCACCCTTTCCGAGTCCCTTGCCTCCCTTGCCGCGTCCAGTCATGGTGTTGAAGTTGTGTGAATAATAAAATTTCGGAATCTGAATCTGAATAATACAGGAGAAGATGCCCATTGGGGCGAGCCTTGAAGTGGGGACAGCTGAAGAGTAGTCGGTGAGAGGAAATGCTGAAGTTGAAGAAAAAGTGCCAGGGTTAAACCCAGCTGCGTGGCAATACGTCGATGCTGCAAACAACCCAACAACTGGCTAGGCTTGGAGGCGGGTCTGGAAGGCGGCGGTGGCAGTGCTTCAGCATTCAAGGTGGAAACAATCTGTCTTCAGGTGGTGTCTTCTTCTTCTTCAATTTGGTGTTTCTTCTTTCTTCTTGCTTCGAGTAATCATTTGATGTTTGTAATCGGCGTAGTCTGGTGGGAAAAGGTCCTTTGACAATGTGGTTTCGTCGCATTCAACGAAGATTACTTCGTTCTTTAGTGTGTACTTTAAGTTTGGATCATTCAGCAGGCATTCCGCATACCTTGTGTTGAGTATTTTGCTGGAGAGGCGTCTGTATTCGGGAGTTCCAAGTGTAAGTTGTTGACGTTGATCATATAGTGCGGAGACTCTTGGAGACTCGTGTGTTGCTGGAGATGGTGATTGTGCTTCAACGTCAATCGAGGCAGTAGAGTCATCATCGGAAAACAAGTGTTGGTTTGCAGAAGCATCAGGTGTAGGTACCTGTGAAGCTGGTGTAGTCTCAGGTGCGGCTGGTGTATTTTCTGTTGAAGCTGGTGAAGTTGGTGCAGTCTCAGGTACCACTGGAGAAGTAGATGGTTCGTCTGGAGTAGTAGCAGTGTGCAAGGATGTTGCAGAGTCTGTATCAGGTTGCACAGGGTGGGCGTCAGCAGACAGGATATCTGCCAATGCAGTTGAAGAGATGGTGATGTTGATGTTAGAAGCAGAAGTGGTATTTGTTGCTGAAGTCGTAGCATTGGTGTTGGCTGAGGCTGTTGTTGTGAAGAGCTCGTCACGAACAGTAAATGTTGGTAAACCGTTGTCAGCGTACATAATGTTCAGAATTCGTACAAATTCCTTGGTGTTCGTGCCTGCAATCATTTCAGCAGTGCGGATGAGTCCCATTATGACGTTATGGTTCCTGTTAGGGAGCAGCATCTGGTGTGGAGAGGGCTGGCTTGTTGATTCAGCAGAGTAAAGTTGTGGCTGTCGCTGCTGCGTCGATGATTGGTTGGCGGGCTGGGACCCAGGGCCCCAATGGGATGCAGTCTGTGCAGAAGCTCCGCCCCCTCCCGGAAGCAGAGGAAAGTTGGCGGCTTGCACGTTGAATGTTGACGGTTCTCGTCGTGTGGTGTTGGCTTGCCTGGCTTCGGTCATCTTCTGTATTTCTTGACGTCTTTTTGGACACTCAGCAGAGACGGCAGTATGGTGACCTTGGCAGAGAAGGCATTTGAGGAAGTCGCTGGTGCATTGTTTGAAGTGGTGACTCTCGGCGCACTTGCTGCACCGTTGGTCCTGAGATGGGCAATTTTTAGTGAAGTGCTCATAACTATAGCACTTAAAACACTGTCGTAGCTGGTAGTAATGTTCTCTTGTTATTTGTCGGGGTGTACAAGCGAGGCCGAAGCACCGGAAGCCGTTGGTGGTAGCAGAGGTAGCTTCCTCAGGCGAGGTGAAGGTGACCTTCATAGTGGAGAGGTGGCTGTCCTGCACAGGGATGAATTTTACGGTGACTGCAGTCAAGGAAGGGTTATCTTCGGTTATGCTGGTGGCGACGTCGGTGGTAGCTTTTTCGGAGATGAGGGAGCTCACTCTCCTTACGAAAACAGTCCTGGCTGCGAGGTAGTGTCGTGGTGGGGTGAGGAACATGTGCGCCTCCTCGAGAGCAGTGAGGTGAATGGGGTTAAAGAGGCGTTGTACGGCCTCGGCACTGCTGAACAGCAGTTGAGGGAGTCCATCATCGTTGAGTACGACGTCCAGGGGTGCAACATTCGTTGTAGTGGTGATCAAATCCGATATCTCTGATCGAGTAGGGGTCTGGTTCCCTCTGAATCGTACCTTGATTCGGTAGATCATGGCTCTAATCGTTGCTGCCTAATGTTTACCCACCCGGCAGTGCTGGGTGCAGGAGAGCCTGATCTAGAGGGTTGCACTTTCCTTAAGAGGTCTCCCGTCTCTTACCGGTTTAATGCACCGGATCAGGGTGGGGTCTGACCTCTTAAAGCAAAGTACTTACGAAAATTTCGGAATCAGAATCAGAATAATACAGGAGAAGATGCCCATAGGGGCGAGCTTGGAAGTGGGGACAGAAGAAGATAAGGGGGGGTGAGAGGAAGAAGATTTGTAAGAGAAAAAGTGCCAGGGCTAAACCCAGCTGCGTGTCGTTAGGTTGCGGCTTTCGAGGCAGGGACTCAGTCGGGTGTTTTCAGTGACAACATCGGGACATCACAAACTCACAACATCACAGTGATTGGCTCAAGAGCGTCAGGGCTGAACTTTTTTACGGATTGTTTGTGCTGGTTGTTGAGAGCTGAATATGTAATGATAGTGGATGCTGGGTGTTGAGAGCTAAAGTTTAACGAAATACAGAGTTAGGAAGAGGATCATGGATGGTAGAGAAGAGGTCATGATTGTTTCGTGGTAGTCTGAGAGTGTGTAGGAGAAAATCAATGTGTTGTTCATGATAAGAGAGTAGTCTGTCAATTTGTTTATCTGATAAAGTTTTCCAGTAGGTATTTAGGGCAGGAATGTTCATACTTTCATGGAGACTTTGACTGGTATTTAACTCTTGCCATCGGGTGTTGAGTACCCATCTTAGTGCTCTATTCTGTATTCTTTGAAGTTTTATTTTGTTAGTACGTGCAGATAGAGAAAGAGCTAGTGGAGCGTATGTTAGGAGAGGTCTAATAAGTGCTTTGTAAAGGTGCATTTTTGTGTCAGGTTTTGCAAATCTAAGTCTGTATAGTTTTTTCATGGCTTGAAGAGCTATTGCATGTTTCTGTGTTATGTGTGTGTGAAAGAGTAGTTGTCGATCAAATGTGAGTCCCAGGACTGTGGAGGAGGGAGATACAGAGATATAAGTAGGATTTTGAGTGTATGAATAGAGTTTGAGAGGAATTGGGCGAATAGTTCTTTTACAGAAAAAGTAGGTGATTTTAGATTTGCTGGAGTTGGTTTTTATACGCCATTTGTACTCCCACTCAGTGACAACATCAAGTTCTGTTTGTGCTCTGTTTGTTAGTGTATCAATGGTGTTACTGGTGACAAGGTGAGAGACATCATCAGCATAACATATGGTTAATGAAGTGTGATGAACAGGGTCAGGAATGTCGTTTATGTATAGGATGTAGAGTGTTGGGGCAAGAACAGAACCTTGGGGAACACCGGCGTGTAAGTTGAAGTAGTCAGAGTGTTGTTGGAGGAACTTAATTCTCATTGTCCTATTGTCTAAGTAGTTCGAAAGAAGTTTGGTGGTGATAAGAGGAAGATTAAAGTTGTTGCATAGTTTGAATTTTAAGCCGTCATGCCAAACAGTGTCAAAGGCCTTCTCAACGTCCTTAGTGATGAGTGCAGTCTTAAGTCTTTGGTGCTGATTGATACTGAGGTAGTTAGTCATGATGTTTAAGGCGTCGTGAGTGGACCGGTGAGGCCGAAATCCAAACTGTTTGTTAGTGAGTAAGTCATTGTGTTCAAGGTGGGTTCTGAGTCTCTGGTTGATCAGCCTTTCAAAGACTTTGCCAAGTGTCTCTAGAAGGCTGATGGGTCTATAGTTCTTTGGGTCAGTGTGGGGTTTCCCAGGTTTTGGAATAAGAACGGCTGTGGCAGACTTAAAGTTGAGTGGAAAGTATCCAGAGGCAAGGGAGGCGTTGAATAGGTTAGTGATAGCAGTAATGATAGAAGCAGGGAGTTGTCTAAGAAGGATATGTCCAATGCCAGACGCACCAGGGGCTCTACGACGAGTGCCCATGAGAGCTGTCTTGACATCAGCTAGAGTTAGGGGAGTCTGTAGTTCAGTGTTTGAATTGAGATTTTCAAGGTGGATGAGGTCGTCTGGTGTAGTTGCTTGTCTATTTTGGTGTATCCAGTCTTCGACTATTTCAATGTTGGGGCGTGCAAATGGTTCAGGAGGATGTGGGTGAAAGATTTGTTCCCAGTGGTGTTTAAAAATGTTGAGAACTGCTTCAGGATCAGTGATTTTGTTGTTATTATGTAGAAGGTATTTAAACGGTGTGTGAGTTGATCCTTGTAATCGTTTGATTCGTTTCCAGAATTCTTGAGGTGTCAGTTTTCTGTATTGTTCTGCTTGTTCTATAAGGTGTTTCCAATGTTTTGTGTGATCTTCATCTAGGCTGTTAAGGATATGGTTTTTTAAAGCTGTTAGGTCCCATAGTATTTGTCCATGACGATGTATGTTTTGTAAGAATCTAGTGTGATAGCAAGCTAAGAGGCGTTTGGAGCGAATGGAGGGGGTGAAAGTGAAATGTGGTTTGTGTGCTGTTTTAGGAATGGAGATGTTTGCTGCATGAATGATGGTGTCTTGTATGTTGCGTGCTTGTGTGTCGATGTCAGTGTGATGTTTGTCATTGTATTCATAAGTGAGATCAGTGTCATCAATGTGTTGTTTGAACATGTCCCAGTTTGCCCTATGGTATGAGAATTGAGGAGTGCTGGGGATGAGAATAGGATTTGTGGAGACTGTGAGAATTAAGGGAATATGATCAGAGCCCGTAATGGGCCCTGGTGAAATGAAGTGTTGCAAGTTGCTGCCGTGTCTGTTGGTGAATATGAGATCAGGCCGGCCAGAACCTGTATGTGTGAAACAAGTGGGGAAATCAGGGCCAAGAAAGAATAGATGTTTTTGGGTGTATATTTGGTGAAGCTGTCTGCCATGCTGATTTGTGGTATTGTGGTGGAATGTAGGGTGTTGTGCATTGAGGTCTGCAAGCAGAAAAACAGGCAAGTGAGAGTTGTTGAAGAGTTATGAAATCTTGCATGGGAATGTCGGTGTTAGGACGGGTGTAGGTTGTGCAGATGATGAGAGACCCCATTTGTGTATGAACTTTAATGGCTAGGAAATGTTTGTGAAGCCAATGAGTGTGTAAGAGTTCGTGTTTGTATGAAGAACGGATGAGTATTGCAACTCCTTCATGTGCTTCATCTGGTGACTGGTAAGAGGAGTAGCCATGATGTTTGATTTTATATGAGTTCGTAATGTATGTGCTATTTAATAATAGCACATCAGGTCTCTCGATCTCAATAAAATCTGACACCATGTGTCTAATGGAGAAATATGCCCGCACATTAAATTGGATGATCTTTATGAATTTTTAGGTTTTGATGGGGTGCTGGTGGGGTTTTGTGCATGTACAAGAGCATGAGGGTTGCGTGATTCAATGAGTTGGGCAGTTATTGAGGAGGGTGCATCTTGGAGGAGGGTGGTAGGAATTGTGGGAAATTGACAGCGGGAGGTGGGAGTAAGACAACGGGTTGCTGAGCGGGCTCGGGACGAGATGAGATGAGTTACAGAAGAAATCGCTGGAGTTGTTGGGGGATGGAGGATGGCAGAAGGCTTGTTGGCAGGAACCGGGTGAGAAGTGTCAGAGGTTGTAGTGTTTGAAGTCAGATTAGAAGTGGAGGGGACAATGTTGGGAGAAGAGGGTGAAGGTGCTTTTGACATGGATGGTTCAGTTTGGGATAGTCCAGGATGTGCTGTTTGGTCAGTGGCACCGTTTTCTGTAGCAGTCAGGAGTGGGTTGGGAGAACATTGTGGGGAAACTGTAGTATTTTCTTCAGCTGAAGTCATGGTGTTTTGTGGAGTGAGGACTGTAGGCGAGAATGGAGCAGAGCGCAATAGTTGAGTAGGAGGAATAGAAATACTAGGAAGGCAGTTATGAGTGAGAAAGATTGGAAGATAGTCAGCAAAGTCACGGCCATCGTCCTTGGCCTTCAAGTAAGCAGCTTGTACACAGGCAGTGACTCGTTCGTATGAAAGGTTCTGAAGAGGAGAATAAGGTGGAGGTGGTGGGTGAGGGAAGAGAGGTGGAGAGGACTGAGTTTGTTGTGCAGTATTATGATGATGTTGCTGGTGAAGTGAAGCATTAAGGTCACTGGCATAGGACATTGAGGTGGCTGATGCTGTTTGGTGATGAGATAGGTTATGGGAGGTTGAAGAAGAGGAATGAGGGTGTGCTTGAGTGCGAGGTTGGTTATTTCGAAGAGATTTTAGGGTTTGCTTTCTCAAAGGGCAAGATTTGTCAACTGCTGAGTGAGCACCTTGGCAATTGGTGCATTTTAAGATAGGGGCAGAGCACTGAGTATAGAAATGACCTTCAACAGAGCATTTGGAGCAAATTTGTGGGCTTTTACATTTTCTTGTTTCGTGATTATACTTATAACACTTGAAACATTGTAGTAAAGGAAGATAGTCAACTGGACTAATGAGATAGGGAGGAGTGCTGGTGTTGAGGATTTTAATTCCATGGTGCAAGAGTTTTTGAGCTTCTGTAGGGGAGGAACATTGGATCTTGAGGTGTTTTGTATTGGGCACTGGGTATATCTCCATTACAGTAATAGCATTCCTGTGAGAGATGTCTTGAGAGAGATTGATAGTAGTAGGTGCTGAAAGGACAGAGCTGTCGACATTTCTTACAAGTACAGAGCATTTAGTTTTTTGTTCAATAGTGAGAACAGGAGTAAGTGAAGCTTGTGTGAGTTTTCTGAAAGTAGGTTCCTTGAAACAGGCAAAAAGGTCGTCTTCTGAGGCAATGAGAAATTTGATGGTGTTTGTGTTGGCGTGTTTGATATGGTTAGTGGCTGGTGTGCCAGTGGCATTGTAGAAGGTAGTGATGCAGTCAATAGTGTCTATGGGTGTATTCCCAGTGTAGGTCATCCGTAGACAGTGAGCCATTGTGACTCACTATCTACTGACAGTCCCGTGTCTTGTGCCAATCACTGTGATTCCATAAGCTCAGTGGGGGTCAGTGTGTAGGCCAGGTCTAAGACCTGGCCTAAGGGTCTCACCACGAACAAACACCGTGTTCCGGAAGGTTGCACCCCCAGTTATGGTGGGCTCGCACGATCACGAGATTCCACAACTGGCTCGGCAGTGTCAGAAACTGAAGAATTTTAGGAGAGGAGAAAAAGAATGCACCTGTGCCATGACGCAACTGCAAAAGGTGAACTTCCGTCTTCTCACCTGGGCCTGTTCTGGCTCGAAGTGGGGCTGTTCACCTAAATGCAGTCCGACCTGGACATAAGCACATTGGACAACACACAGAAGATGCCACGAGGAAGATGTCACTGCTTAGGACTAGATGTTGGCTGGGAAGCGCCTGGTTCTGCTCCAATAACTGCTGGCTGGAACTGGTTTTTGGCTGCACCGAAGTGCTCGTCGAGGCTGGAGATAACAGCTGCTGTAGTGACAGCGAGACGATGCTGGCTTGCTTTATGGCTGGCGAGCTGATCGATCCATCCACTCACGCACTCTAAGGAATCAGACGTTGGTAGAGTGAGGTGCGTAGCGCTCAAGCAGAGGGCCGCCTAAGTCACACTGCGAGCGAGACGATGCTACTCTTGCAACGATGCTGATTGGTTTGATTTGACGAAAATTTCGGAATATCAGAATCAGAATAATACAGGAGAAGATGCCCATCGGGGCGAGCTTGGAAGTGGGGACAGAAGAAGATAAGGGGGGGGGGTGAGAGGAAGAAGATTTGTAAGAGAAAAAGTGCCAGGGCTAAACCCAGCTGCGTGTCGTTAGGTTGCGGCTTTCGAGGCAGGGACTCAGTCGGGTGTTTTCAGTGACAACATCGGGACATCACAAACTCACAACATCACAGTGATTGGCTCAAGAGCGTCAGGGCTGAACTTTTTTACGGATTGTTTGTGCTGGTTGTTGAGAGCTGAATATGTAATGATAGTGGATGCTGGGTGTTGAGAGCTAAAGTTTAACGAAATACAGAGTTAGGAAGAGGATCATGGATGGTAGAGAAGAGGTCATGATTGTTTCGTGGTAGTCTGAGAGTGTGTAGGAGAAAATCAATGTGTTGTTCATGATGAGTGAGTAGTCTATCAATTTGTTTGTCTGATAGAGTTTTCCAGTAGGTATTTAGGGCAGGAATGTTAGTACTTTCATGGAGACTTTGACTGGTATTTAACTCTTGCCATCGGGTGTTGAGTACCCATCTTAGTGCTCTATTCTGTATTCCTTGAAGTTTTATTTTGTTAGTACGTGCAGATAGAGAAAGAGCTAGTGGAGCGTATGTTAGGAGAGGTCTAATAAGTGTTTTGTAAAGGTGCATTTTTGTGTCAGGTTTTGCAAATCTAAGTCTGTATAGTTTCTTCATGGCTTCAAGAGCTATTGCATGTTTCTGTGTTATGTGTGTGTGAAAGAGTAGTTGTCGATCAAATGTGAGTCCCAGGACTGTGGAGGAGGGAGATACAGAGATATAAGTAGGATTTTGAGTGTATGAATAGAGTTTGAGAGGAATTGGGCGAATAGTTCTTTTACAGAAAAAGTAGGTGATTTTAGATTTGCTGGAGTTGGTTTTTATACGCCATTTGTATTCCCACTCAGTGACAACATCAAGTTCTGTTTGTGCTCTGTTTGTTAGTGTATCAATGGTGTTGCTGGTGACAAGGTGAGAGACATCATCAGCATAACATATGGTTAATGAAGTGTGATGAACAGGGTCAGGAATGTCGTTTATGTATAGGATGTAGAGTGTTGGGGCAAGAACAGAACCTTGGGGAACACCGGCGTGTAAGTTGAAGTAGTCAGAGTGTTGTTGGAGGAACTTAATTCTCATTGTCCTATTGTCTAAGTAGTTCGAAAGAAGTTTGGTGGTGATAAGAGGAAGATTAAAGTTGTTGCATAGTTTGAATTTTAAGCCGTCATGCCAAACAGTGTCAAAGGCCTTCTCAACGTCCTTAGTGATGAGTGCAGTCTTAAGTCTTTGGTGCTGATTGATACTGAGGTAGCTAGTCATGATGTTTAAGGCGTCGTGAGTGGACCGGTGAGGCCGAAATCCAAACTGTTTGTTAGTGAGTAAGTCATTGTGTTCAAGGTGGGTTCTAAGTCTCTGGTTGATCAGCCTTTCAAAGACTTTGCCAAGTGTCTCTAGAAGGCTGATGGGTCTATAGTTCTTTGGGTCAGTGTGGGGTTTCCCAGGTTTTGGAATAAGAACGGCTGTGGCAGACTTAAAGTTGAGTGGAAAGTATCCAGAGGCAAGGGAGGCGTTGAATAGGTTAGTGATAGCAGTAATGATAGAAGCAGGGAGTTGTCTAAGAAGGATATGTCCAATGCCAGACGCACCAGGGGCTCTACGACGAGTGCCCATGAGAGCTGTCTTGACATCAGCTAGAGTTAGGGGAGTCTGTAGTTCAGTGTTTGAATTGAGATTTTCAAGGTGGATGAGGTCGTCTGGTGTAGTTGCTTATCTATTTTGGTGTATCCAGTCTTCGACTATTTCAATGTTGGGGCGTGCAAATGGTTCAGGAGGATGAGGGTGAAAGATTTGTTCCCAGTGGTGTTTAAAAATGTTGAGAACTGCTTCAGGATCAGTGATTTTGTTGTTATTATGTAGAAGGTATTTAAACGGTGTGTGAGTTGATCCTTGTAGTCGTTTGATTCGTTTCCAAAATTCTTGAGGTGTCAGTTTTCTGTATTGTTCTGCTTGTTCTATAAGGTGTTTCCAATGTTTTGTGTGATCTTCATCTAGGCTGTTAAGGATATGGTTTTTTAATGCTGTTAGGTCCCATAGTATTTGTCCATGACGATGTATGTTTTGTAAGAATCTAGTGTGATAGCAAGCTAAGAGGCGTTTGGAGCGAATGGAGGGGGTGAAAGTGAAATGTGGTTTGTGTGCTGTTTTAGGAATGGAGATGTTTGCTGCATGAATGATGGTGTCTTGTATGTTGCGTGCTTGTGTGTCGATGTCAGTGTGATGTTTGTCATTGTATTCATAAGTGAGATCAGTGTCATCAATGTGTTGTTTGAACATGTCCCAGTTTGCCCTATGGTATGAGAATTGAGGAGTGCTGGGGATGAGAATAGGATTTGTGGAGACTGTGAGAATTAAGGGAATATGATCAGAGCCCGTAATGGGCCCTGGTGAAATGAAGTGTTGCAAGTTGCTGCCGTGTCTGTTGGTGAATATGAGATCAGGCCGGCCAGAACCTGTATGTGTGAAACAAGTGGGGAAATCAGGGCCAAGAAAGAATAGATGTTTTTGGGTGTATATTTGGTGAAGCTGTCTGCCATGCTGATTTGTGGTATTGTGGTGGAATGTAGGGTGTTGTGCATTGAGGTCTGCAAGCAGAAAAACAGGCAAGTGAGAGTTGTTGAAGAGAGTTATGAAATCTTGCATGGGAATGTCGGTGTTAGGACGGGTGTAGGTTGTGCAGATGATGAGAGACCCCATTTGTGTATGAACTTTAATGGCTAGGAAATGTTTGTGAAGCCAATGAGTGTGTAAGAGTTCGTGTTTGTATGAAGAACGGATGAGTATTGCAACTCCTTCATGTGCTTCATCTGGTGACTGGTAAGAGGAGTAGCCATAATGTTTGATTTTATATGAGTTCGTGATGTATGTGCTATTTAATAATAGCACATCAGGTCTCTCGATCTCAATAAAATCTGACACCATGTGTCTAATGGAGAAATATGCCCGCACATTAAACTGTATGATCTTTATGAATTTTTTGGTTTTGATGGGGTGCTGGTGGGGTTTTGTGCATGTACAGGAGCATGAGGTTTGCGTGATTCAATGAGTTGGGCAGTTATTGAGGAGGGTGCATCTTGCAGGAGGGTGGTAGGTGTCATGTTCACAGAAAATGGTACCATCCGTTTTCTATGTGCGGCGGCTGGACGCCAGAGAGAGAGAGAAGGTAAACAGAAGAGCATACAGGACGCCCGCCAAGCTTGGTAGCTACTAGTCATGTAATCATATTAAGTATTAAAGTCAGTAACCAAGTCATGACTTTACATCAACCCTACAACCAAGACTTCCTCAGTAACACACAAACACCACATTGGCGACGAGGATGAACTGTGAACGCAGGTATTTGTTCAGTTTCAAACACAAGGGAGAAGCATGCTGCCTGGAGGAGGGAGAGAAGCTGTGAGCGCCATACCCGATGCTGTATGCTAACCGATGCTGTGTGCTAACCAATGCTGTGTGCTAAACGATGCTGTGTACTAAACGATGCTGTGTGCTAACCGATGCTGTGTGCTAACCGATGCTGTGTGCTACCCAAGCTGTGTGCTACCCAAGCTGTGCTGAAGAAACTGTACTGAGGAATCTGCCGACGTTGTGTACGAAACGACGCTTTGATGTGTACAAAACCTGATGTTTTGGTTACGAAACGACGCTTCGTGCTACAAAATTCATCACACTGAACTGACTGCTGTACCAACTGCTGCTGTACCAACTGCTGTACCAACTGCTGACAACTGCTGTGCTGTTGCTGTGAGTAGGAACAACACATGTACACAAGGGCTAGGTAAGAAGTCAGTTGCTGCTATATTGTGCACTGTTGTGAACTTTTGCATTAAAATGCTTGTGTGCTTTGCAAAATTAAAGTAATTACAGTGAATTCTTGACTAACATATACAGTGCAGTAAGTGTTTAATATTCTGAGGAACATTTAAGTGATAAGTTACATTTATTCAGTAAAAATGGCAAATATACCTCAGTTTCCTGCATTTGATCCTGACTGTGACCAGACAAACCTGTCACAGAGGTGGGTCAAATGGCTTAAAAAGTTTGAAAATTTGTTGATAGTTTCTGACATCAAAAGTGCTGAAAGAAAGCGTGCCTTTCTACTTCATTATGCAGGTGATAGAGTTTGTGACATCTTTGACACACTGAAAGACACTGGTGGTGCCAAAGATTATGACACTGCCAAAGCCAAACTAACAGAGCATTTCAAACCAAGGCAAAATACTGCTATGGAAATTATGCATTTCAGGAGAGCAAAACAACTCTCTAATGAAACTGTGGATCAATACCACACACGTCTGCAGGGTTTAGCAGCCCATTGTGAGTTTGCTGATGTTGACAAAGAAATCAAACAGCAAATAATTGAATCATGCACATCTACACGTCTTCGTCGAAGAGCTCTAGAACTTGTTGATGATGACAGTTCTCTTACCAAGATACTGGATATGGCTCGTCGAATGGAAGATGCTGCACGTGATGCTCGTGTCATGGAGTGCAGTGCTAATAACGGTTCTGCCACTGTTACTAACAGTGATGAGGTACGTAAGGTTCAGGGAGGACACCGTGATCAAAGAAGATATCATAGCAAACCTAACAGTAAATTTAGCCGAGAACCACGTCACAACTGGGGTCAAGGAACAAGACTCAAACAGTCACGACGACCCACATCAGAGGGTGTCAACAATAAATGTTACAATTGTGGAGGAGACTACCCACACCAAGATAATGTTTGTCCTGCTCAAGGTAAGAAGTGCTATGAGTGTGGAAAACTAGGTCATTTTGGTGCTATGTGTCGTTCAGCACTAAAGAAACCACAGTCAATGAATAAAAGCACTGTACGAGGATCAGGTCATAGGGGTCGAGGTGGTAAACACAATATTGCACCTCAAATCAAGAATGTTAACAATGTACAAGACAACATTTCATTACAACCAGTCTCAGATGACAGTGAATGTGATTATACTTATGGAGTACAAGCAATCACAGAATGGAATGATCTTCCAAACAACCCAGAGACATGTGTATACATTGCTGGTATTTGTCTCAAGGTTCTCATTGACACTGGATCAAACATTGATACCATTGCTGAGTGCCACTATGAGAAATTTAAAAAACAGTTCCCAAAGCTTGAGAACTATAATGGCAAAGCCACTGCCTATGCTTCAAAGGTAGCCTTGCCAGTGATTGGAACTTTCACTGCAGAGATTAAGTCAAAGAATGCAATGCTCATTACTACATTCCATGTTGTTAGGAATGCAAAGGAGTCTTTACTCAGTTACAAGACTTCAACCAAATTGGGGCTACTTCAGCTTTCTAATGCTGTAGCAGTGGAATCTGCAAACAATGTTGATGGTATTGTTGCTGAATTTTCGGATCGATTTAAATCCATAGGTTGTTATACTGATAGCAAAGTACATCTGCATATCAACCCAGATGTAATTCCAGTTGCCCAACCACATCGCCGACAACCATTCCATACTCGCAAGAAAGTCGATGCCGAACTGGATAGGCTGATCGACCTAGATATCATTGAACCAGTAACAGGCCCAACACCATGGGTAAGCCCAATTGTCACTCCACCAAAGCCGAAGAATCCAGATGAGATACGCATTTGTGTGGACATGCGTGTTCCCAACAAGGCAATAATGCGTGAACGCCATCCTACACCCACTGTAGATGATATGATCTACCGCTTGAATGGTGCAACTGTATTCAGCAAGTTAGATTTAAACAAGGGCTATCATCAGCTTGAACTTGATGATGAGAGTCGCTTCATCACAACGTTTACGACACATCGAGGTCTGTATAGGTACAAGCGCCTGAGTTTTGGTATCAACAGTGCTGCCGAGGTATTCCAGCACATCATCAGCCAGGTATTGCAAGATATACCTAATGCTGACAACATGTCTGATGACATCATTGTTTATGGCCGTACCCAAGCTGAACACGACAAAGCTCTTCGTGCAACATTGCAACGCTTACGAGAAAAGAATCTGACGTTAAGCCGAGCAAAGTGTGAGTTCAGTCAACATAAAATTGAATTCTTTGGACATGTACTTAGTGACAAAGGTCTGTCTCCAGATCCTAAGAAAGTTGCAGATATCAAGAATGCTGCACCTCCTTCAACGTCCACTGAAGTACATAGTTTTCTGGGAATGGCAAACTACTGTTCTCGCTTCATTCCAGATTTTGCTACCATTACGAAGCCTCTACGTGAGCTCCTGAAGAAAAATGCATCATGGTACTGGAGCGATATCGAGCAAAATGCATTTGATGCTGTGAAAGATGCACTAGTAGAGAATGCGACTGCTGCATACTTTGATCCATCAATGGACACTGAATTAACGGTGGATGCTAGTCCTGTTGGATTAGGTGCTGTTTTAGCCCAACACAAACCTGGTCAACCAGATTCCCGAGTAGTAATTGCCTACGCCAGCCGTTCTCTCACAGATGTTGAGCAACGATACAGTCAGACAGAGAAGGAAGCTCTTGCTCTTGTATGGGGCTGTGAACACTTCAAGGTGTATCTGCTTGGTGCGCCCTTCACCACGATGGTCACTGACCACAAACCGTTGGAGACCATCTTCAATAATCCAAAGTCCAAACCACCAGCTCGCATTGAGAGATGGGCTCTTCGTCTGCAACCATACAACTTTACGGTGAAATACAAGCCGGGTGCAGGCAATCCCGCTGATTACATCAGTCGACATCCTGCAAACAGTTTCACCATCACCAAGCATCAGCAAGTTGCCGAGGAATATGTACACTCTGTAACCTGTGATGCAGTCCCTAAGGCTCTTACTCTTGATGAAATCCGTACTGCAACCCTAGAGGACCCAACTCTGCAAGCAACAGTGGATGCATTGACTAAGAAAAAGTTTCCACGCATCCCACCCTCAGGAGTTGACCAAGATGCATTCAAAGCACTTGAACGCATCCAGACAGAATTAAGTGTTACGCAACAACGCGACACTGTGCTGCGAGGTACTCGTATCGTGATTCCAGCTGTTCTCCAGCAACGTGCTCTGAAGCTTGCACATCAAGGACACCAAGGTCTTGTTAGGACGAAACAGCTGCTACGAGAAAAGGTGTGGTTTCCTGGCATTGATCGTCAAGCAAAGGATATGCATGATGCCTGTGTCCCTTGCCAAGCTGCAGTGGATACTTCAAGACCAACACCTCTACAACCTTCACCACTACCTGCTGCACCATGGACGGAAGTATCAATGGACTTCTGCGGACCACTACCAACTGGAGAGTACTTGATGGTAGTCATTGATGATCACTCACGTTATCCAGAAGTAGAAATCATCAATTCCACATCTGCAAAGGCCGTCATCCCGAAACTTGACAAGATCTTTTCAAACGTTGGCATTCCTGAAGTTGTCAAGACGGACAATGGACCGCCATTCAATGGACAAGACTTTGTCAACTTTGCTGAGCATATTGGATTCAAACACCGCCGTGTGATGCCACTACATCCTCAAGCAAATGGAGAAGTTGAGAGATTCATGCAACCTCTCATGAAAGCGGTACGCTGTGCTCATGCCGAAGGACGATCCTGGAAACAAGCTATGTATGCTTTTCTCAGGAACTACCGTGCAACACCACATGGAACACTGGGCAAGTCGCCTGGCGAACTTTTATTTGGACGTCCTATGAGAATCGCACTACCCGTCATGCCAGCCGAGGTAACGGATAAACGTCTCGCTCAGAAGGATGCACTAGCCAAGGGCAAAATGAAAATTGCTCATGATCAACGTGCAAAGGAACAGTTCATAAAGGTTGGTGACACTGTTCTCGTTAAAAAGAAAAAAGAGGGAAAGTTAGATATGCCGTATGATACAAAACCATATAAAGTGATTAGTGTAAAAGGAACTATGGTAACAGCTAGTAATAGAGATCATAGTATAACACGTAATATGGCTTATTTCAAAGTGATTCCAACTAGTGTAGAAAATGATGAAGTGCAAAGTCGTGCAAAAGAAAAAGAAAAAAATAGTTATAACCCGACAAACAATTCATCAAGGGATGTTATTGCATTTAAGGACTCTCGTCCTAAACGTCATGTTAAACGCCCTACACGATTTGATGATTAATTGTGTTCCTATGTAATGAAAAGTATTTACTTATTGTGCTAAACTAAATTTAATATTGTTTGAATAATGCAGATATCTCATTCAATATTTTGTAACTTTGTATTACAGTTTCTTTCATGTTTGTTTAACATTGCATATGTATTTTTAACATTGAAATCCTTTGTGGAAAAGATTAAGTTGTTTAAATTCTTTGTGTGCTTAATTAATGTTAAATGTATGCAGTATCTCTTGATATGGTAATAACTTACTTTGTGTCAATAACTTTGCTTTGTGCTACAAGCATGGTAGACATCCTGTATTCATTCTTTTTAAAGAAAAGGAGGGATGTCATGTTCACAGAAAATGGTACCATCCGTTTTCTATGTGCGGCGGCTGGACGCCAGAGAGAGAGAGAAGGTAAACAGAAGAGCATACAGGACGCCCGCCAAGCTTGGTAGCTACTAGTCATGTAATCATATTAAGTATTAAAGTCAGTAACCAAGTCATGACTTTACATCAACCCTACAACCAAGACTTCCTCAGTAACACACAAACACCACAGTAGGAAATGTAGGATATTTACAGCGGGAGGTGGGAGTAAGACAAAGGGTTGCTGAACAGGCTCGGGACGAGACAAGATGAGTTACAGAAGAAATGACTGAAGTTGTTGGGGGATGGAGGGAGACAGAAGGCTTGTTGACAGGGACCGGGTGAGAGGTATCAGAGGTTGTAGTGTTAGTAGTCAGATTGGAAGTGGAGAGGACAATGTTGGGAGAAGAGGTTGAAAGTGCCTTTGACATGGATGCTTCAGTTTGGGATAGTCCAGGATGTGCTGTTTGGTCAGTGGCACCGTTTTCTGTAGCAGTCAGGAGTGGGTTGGTAGGAGATTGTGGGGGAACTGTAGTATTTTCTTCAGCTGAAGTCATGGTGTTTTGTGGAGTGAGGACTGTAGGCGAGAATGGAGCAGAGCGCAATAGTTGAGTAGGAGGAACAGAGATACTAGGAAGGCCGTTATGAGTGAGAAAGATTGGAAGATAGTCAGCAAAGTCACGGCCATCGTCCTTGGCCTTCAAGTAAGCAGCTTGTACACAGGCAGTGACTCGTTCATATGCAAGGTTCTGAAGAGGAGAATAAGGTGGAGGTGGTGGGTGAGGGAAGAGAGGTGGAGAGGACTGAGTTTGTTGTGCAGTATTATGATGATGTTGCTGGTGAGGTGAAGCATTAAGGACACTGGCATAGGACATTGAGGTGGCTGATGCTGTTTGGTGATGAGATAGGTTATGGGAGGTTGAAGAAGAGGAATGAGGGTGTGCTTGAGTGCGAGGTTGGTTATTTCGAAGAGATTTTAGGGTTTGCTTTCTCAAAGGGCAAGATTTGTCAACTGCTGAATGACCTCCTTGGCAATTGATGCATTTTAAAGTGTTGGCAGAGCACTGAGTGTAAAAATGGCCTTCTGCAGAACATTTTGAACAAATTTGTGGGCTTTTACATTTCCGGGTTTCATGACTGTATTTGTAGCATTTAAAGCATTGCAGCAAAGGAAGATAGTCAACTGGACTAATGAGATAGGGAGGATTGCTGGTGTTGAGGATTTTTATCCCATGATGCAAGAGTTTTTGAGCTTCTGTAGGGGAGGAACACTGGATCTTAAGGTGTTTTGTGTTGGGCACTGGGTATATTTCCATGACAGTAATAGCATTCCTGTGTGAGATGTCTTGGTAGAGATTGATAGTGTTAGGTGCTGATAGGACAGAGCTGTCGACATTTCTTACAAGGATGGAGCATTTAGTTTTTTGTTCAATTGTGAGGACGGGAGTCAATGAAGCTTGTGTGAGTTTTGATAAAGCAGGTTCCCTGAAACAGGCAAAAAGGTCGTCTTCTGAGGCAATGAGAAATTTGATGGTGTTTGTGTTGGCATGTTTTATATGGTTAGTGGCTGGTGTGCCAGTGGCATTGTAAAAGGTAGTGATGCAGTCAACTGTGTCTATGGGTGTATTCCCAGTGTAGGTCATCCGTAGACAGTGAGCCATTGTGACTCACTATCTACTGACAGTCCCGTGTCTTGTGCCAATCACTGCGATTCCATTAGCTCAGTGGGGGGGTCAGTGTGCTCGTGAGCTGTGGGTTGGAGCTCGGTTGTCAGAGGCGTAATTCCGGGTTCTTAGCAGGCTAATTGAACCCGGTTCGGCACAAATACAAAGTATTCGTGAGTCCTGAAGGTGTTACTCAAGGGCAACCCCCACTGCTAGTTGACTCGCACTATCACGAGGTTCTAGCAGTGGATCGGCATAGCAAACAAGCCAGGCAGGGAGACACAGGGCGCAAGCACGTGCTGTGACCCCACCTGGGAGGAAAGGACGAATACCCCACTGCACTTTCACCGCACAGGGGGTAGGTCCCGGCCTGAAGAGGAAGAAATGTTTAGCAGAGGAGAGAAAGAGTGCTATACACGGCAATACACATTACGTAAGTTAGGCCATCCAGCTGTCCCTGGTTTTATTCAGGGTGGCAGTACGGGTTGGCCCACTAGGGTAATGTATCTTTGCACGCTATATCACTGATAGAGCTGTAACATAAACCGTGAACACGCCGAGAGGAAGAGCCGTCGTTGCCTGAAAAAGAGGTGTGTGCCAGTTTGCCTGGGTTGCCTTGGATGGAAGATGGCTGTGATAAGGATGTGGCCCCAGGTAGGGTTACCACGAGAGTATGCTCGTCTGGGCCGACCAAGCGGCCCTGACCTTGCAAGTTAGCAACAGGTGCTACTAGCGCTCTGCATCTCTGGCTGTTGTTGAATCGATGCTGTTGGATCACTGTGGTGGTTGTGATGTCAGATGCCTCAAAACGGTGGTCCCATGTAACTGCAATAATGCAGAGGCAGGTGGTTGCAGGTGCGGGGGCGCTCAAACAGCGTATCGCCTAGATCTCACTGCGAGCGCGACGTGCTACTGCTTCCGTTGCCAATGAAAAGATGCCATTTGTCATTCATTCATTTAAATATAGGTCATGATACCCTAATGGGTGAGCGTGGAAGTGGGGATAGGGGAAGAATTAGTGGGGGTGAGAGGAAGGGTTTTCAGTATGAGGTAAAGTGCCAGGGCTAGACCCAGCTGCATGGCATTGAAATCGTTATGACCAGACTAGGCAGTGAAGGCAAGGAATCGGATCTCGTGACAACATTTCGTCTTTTCTGAGCACCCACGGAGACAGCAGCCCTCAGCTGGGTGTGCCCTGGAGGCTCACACCAGATGTGGTCTTTAGATCTGTTAATCAGCATCGCGGCCCACCCAAGGCACCAGAAAACGGGAGCTAGTTGGTCCCCCCCTAAAGAGGGAGGAGAAGAGTTAGGAGGTTATAGTTGGAAGTTTGGTGATTTGAGTAGTGATATTATAGGAGAGGGGTTATGTAAAGGACGGAGCAGGAGGTGGATCGTCGATCAGGTTAAAGAGGTTGTGCGTATGTCTGGGTCTGCTTAGGACGTTTCTGAGGAACGTGTCGTAGTTGTCATGATAGGTGAGAATTCTGTCAATCTGTTTCTTCCCCATAGTATCCCAGGTTATGTTCAGAGGTGGGATGTTCGCCCTCTCATGCAGGGCCTCACTGGTGGTGAAGTCCTGCCAATGGGTATCGAACACCCATCTCAGAGCCCTGTTCTGGGTACGCTGGAGTTTCATTCCTATTTGTTGGTGCTGCAAGTGTGAGTGGGATCGGTGCATATGTTAGGAGTGGGAGAATAAGTGTTTTGTATAAGTAGAGCTTGGTGGCTTGGGAGGCATGTTTAAGTGGGTAGAGTTTTGATAGGGCGTTTGAGGCTATAGCTTTCTTGGGTGTTATGTGTGTGTGAAAGCGAAGGTTAAAGTCTAGTGTGAGTCCAAGTACTGTGGTTTTGTTGACTCTTGGGATCTGGGTTGCATCTGGTGATTGAGAGTAGAGTTTTACTGGGTCAGGGTTACGTCGTTTGTTGTAGAAAAAGTATGTTATTTATGACTTGTTGGGGTTTGTTTTTATTCGCCAGTCGTGTTCCCAGAGGGTGACTTTGTCTATTTCTTGTTGTGCTTTCCGTGTGAGGGCGTTAATCGTATAGTCTGTGATCAGTTGGGTTACGTCGTCAGCGTAGCAAAGGGGCATTGATGTCCAGTATACTGGGTCAGGGATGTCGTTTATATAGAGTATGTATAAGGTTGGTGAAAGAACTGAGCCCTGAGGGACACCTGCATTTAGGTTGAAATAACCTGACAGCTTGCTGAGGAACTTGATCTGCATCTTTCTATTTGTTAGAAAGCTGCAAAGTAGCCTCTGCATGTTATCAGATAGTTGAAACAGAGTGCAGAGTTTGTAACGTAGGCCGTCGTGCCATACGGTGTCAAAAGCTTTTTCGACGTCCTTTGCAATGAGGGCCGTCTTGGCCCTTTGGTGTTTATTTATGGAGAGGTAGTTTGTTATTATGTTCAGTGCGTCTTGTGTTGAGCGGTGTTGTCTGAAGCCAAATTGTTTGTCTGTCAATATGTCTTTGTGTTCTAGGTGATTCCTGAGTTTATGATTAATGAGTTTTTCGTATACTTTTCCCTAATGTCTCTAGTAAGCTGATCGGTCTGTAGTTCTTAGGGTCTGTCGGGGATTTTTGGGGTTTTGGAATGAGGATTGCTGTGGCTTCTTTGAATGGGCTTGGGAAATATCCTGATGCTAGTGAGGCGTTGTAGACGTCTGTGAGTGCAAAGATTAGGGGGTCTGGAAGTTGCTTGAGGAGAGCTTGGCCAATGCCAGAGGCTCCTGGGGCTTTACGTCTGGTGTTCTTGAGCATGAGTTTAACTTCTTCAGGTAGTATTGATTCTGTGAGGTCACTTTCTAAGTCGTCTAGTGTCGTGAGGTCAATGGTAGGGTAGTGTGTGATGGCATGAGGGTTGTGTCGTATCCATGTTTCTACTCTGTTTATGTTTTGTATTGCTGTTGGCTGTGGGGGGTGGGGATTGAAGATGTCCTGCCAGTGTTGTTTGAATATGCCTATTACTTCTGAGGGATCGGTGTAGTTTTGATTGTTATGAGTGATGTATGTAAAGGCAGAAGAGGAGGAGTTTCCTCTGATCCTCTTTATGAAGTTCCAAAATTGTTGTGGAGTTGTTTTTCTTTGTATTTCAGCTTTATGTATGAGTTTCTCCCTGTGGTTAGCATGGTCTTGGTCAAGGCTGTTGAGTATGTGGTTTTTGAGTATAGTCAGGTCTGTGTTTACTTGGTTGTATCTGTGAAGGTTGTGGGTGAATCTGTTGTGATAGCAGGAGAGTAGCCTTTTTGTTCTGATCGAAGGAAAAAAGGAGTATCTGGTTTTGTGGGTAGTTTTTGGAATGTTAGCATCAGCTGCTTGTATGATGTTATTCTGGATGGTGAGGATTTGGGAATCTATGTCTATGTGTGGTTTGTCTTGGAAGTTGTAGGGCTGTGTGCTGGCAGTTAGGTGTTGTTTGAAGGCTTCCCAGTCTGCATTTTGATAGTCATATTGTGAGGTGGCTGGGATGAGTATGGGGTTGCTGGAGAGTGTGAGTGATATGGGTATGTGATCTGAGCCAGTGAGGGGTCCGGGTGTGATGTAGTGTTGTAGGTGGGTGCCTGCTCTGTTGGTGAGGATTAGATCTGGTCTCCCAGTCCCATTGTGTGCGTAGGTTGTTTGGAAGTCGAGGGCCAAGGAAGGTGAGGTGTTTGTTTTGGTGGAGTTGGTGTAGTTGTTGACCGTGCATGTTGTGTTGGCGATGGTTGAATGTTTGGTGTTTTGCATTTAGGTCTGCTAGGAGGAAGACTGGTATGTGTGTGTGGTTGAAGAGTGTGTTTAGGTCCTGGAGGGGGAGACCTAAGTTTGGACGAATGTATGTGGTACCAATGATCATCTGCCCGTGTTGAGTGTGAATGCGGACTGCTAGGAAGTGTTTGTGCTGCCAGTTGGTAGTGAGGAGGTCATGTTTATAGGTGTTCTTTATCAGAATAGCAACCCCTTCGTATGCTTCATCAGGAGATTGGTATGTTGTGAAGCCAAAATGTCTAATTTTGTGAGAGTTCGTCACGAATGTGCTGTTCAGTAGCAGCACATCCGGTCTTTCATTCTCCACAAAGTTAGCTATTAGGTGTCTGATGTTGTAGTATGCTCTAACGTTAAATTGTGTGATTTTCATTGTTTACTGACTTGATGGGGGAGTGTTTGTGGCGTTTGAACCGGAGAGGTTCTTCTTTGTGGATTGATTCGTTGTGTAGATAGATTTGGTAATTATAGATTTGGGTAGGAGATATGTTTGACATCCGTTTTGCATGGTTTCTGATATGAATTTAGGAAGTTTTGGTGTAGGGGTGAGGGAGTGGTCTGGGGAGGTGTTAGTCCTCTTGGCTGAGAAAGACACGTTTTGGGGCTGATTTTGTGGGATTTTGGGCTTTGTACCTGTGTGGTATTGGGTTAGGGGCGTGAGGTTGGCTAGCGTGTTGGGCGTGAGGTGAGTTGACGTGTTGGGCGTGTGGGCTAAGGTGAGGGAGGTTACATGTTTCTTGGTATCTGATGTCCTTTTTATTGATGGGTTGGTTTTCTTGTGTATTGGGGTTGTTCGTCTTGCATGCAGAAATTTTTTGTTTTGTTTTGGTGAGTTTGTTCTTTTCACTTGGAGAGTTCTTTTGTGTTTTGGTGAGCTTGATCTTTTTGACTGAAGAGGGGTAGCTGTCATGGGGAGGCATGGTCTGTGAGAAGCAGTTAGAGGACCTGGGTGTCAGGGGAGGGTGTATATGGTTCTGGGTTTGGTGCTTGGGGTGCTTGTGGGGTGATGGGGGGAGGTGTTAGGGGTTGTACTGGTTGTGACGCCAAGCTGGGAGGGATGACTATTGGAGGGAGGTTGTTTGCTAGTAGGATTAGTTGAATGTTGGAAATTGCCTTCCTCGTGTCTCCTTGTGCTGATATCTGTGCTATTATGATAGCTGCCACTATTCTCGGGGTGTCGTCTGTTGGTGGGTGAGGGGGGGGGAGGGGGGGCCTGAGTATGGTGGTTTGCGAGATGGTGTCCGCTGGTGGTGTGGGTTTGGAGAGGTGGGAAACCTGGGGGGGTGGGGAGCAGGGCACCTCTACCTTGAGGGTTGATGGGTATTGTTTGAGCATTTTGGGGAAGTGTGTTGGGGCGGTGAAGCTGGTTAGTGAGGTTTTGGGGATAGAGCTGGCGTGCTGTCTGGGCCTGATATTGGGGTAGTGTGTTTGGGGTCTTATTCTTCATTGCCTTGATGAGTTGCACCCTGATTTTGCAATTGTGGTGGGTGGCAGGATGGTTTTCACCACAGTTTATACAGCATCGTGAACCTTCTGTGCAGTCTTTCCAGAAATGTCCTTTGTTGGCGCATAAGGAGCAGGCTTGTTCCTTTTCCTTGCATTGCCTGGTGGTATGGTTGAATCCATAGCACTTGAAGCATTGTGTAATGGATTGGTATGTGCTCATCTTGAGGTTATAATGTGGGATGGAAATGTGGTCTGCTTTAAAGCCATGTGTGAGGAGGGATTCAGCTTCAGTGAGGGAGGAGCATCGGATTCTGAGGATCTTTGTGTTTGGTGGGTGGAAGAGATCTTCTATGATGATGTTGTTGGCTTTTCCGATGTCGGCAGTACGTTGTTTGTCTAAAGTTGTAATCGTGGAGAGGAGGGTGGTGTCTACGTTGAAGGCAACAGCAGTAAAAATTATGTTTCTGTTCCAGTGTCAGTGCAGGGGTGAGTCCAAGTGTCTGTAGTCCTGTTCGGGCTTTGGGGGTGAGGCAAGCATAGAGGTCAGATTCAGAGGGTAGAAAGAGCTTTATTCCTTTGTCAATGGGGGTGATGGAGGTGTAAGGAGTCTGGGTGATCATGTAGATTTTCTATCCTATTCCGTCAGGGTCAGGGGGAGGATCAAGAGCATAGAGGAGGCGAAGGCAGTGCATTTTAGGTGAGGTAGTGGTCTGGTGGAGGAGGTGGTGGTGGGTTGACTCAGCTGGGTAGCTGTGATCTCCGTGGAGCTGTGGATCTTAGGCTCGTGAGCTGTGGGTTGGAGCTCGGTTGTCAGAGGCGTAATTCCGGGTTCCTAGCAGGCTAATTGAACCCGGTTCGGGACAAATACGAAGTATTCGTGAGTCCTGAAAGTGTTACTCGAGGGCAACCCCCACTGCTAGTTGACTCGCACTATCACGAGGTTCTAGCAGTGGATCGGCATAGCAAACAAGCCAGGCAGGGAGACACAGGGCGCAAGCACGTGCTGTGGCCCCACCTGGGAGGAAAGGACGAATACCCCACTGCACTTTCACCGCACAGGGGGTAGGTCCCGGCCTGAAGAGGAAGAAATGTTTAGCAGAGGAGAGAAAGAGTGCTATACACGGCAATACACATTACGTAAGTTAGGCCATCCAGCTGTCCCTGGTTTTATTCAGGGTGGCAGTACGGGTTGGCCCACTAGGGTAATGTATCGTTGCACGCTATCTCACTGATAAAGCTGTAATCTAAACCGTGAACACGCCGAGAGGAAGAGCCGTCGTTGCCTGAAAAGAAGTGTGTGCCAGTTTGCCTGGGTGTTGCCTTGGATGGAAGATGGCTGTGGCCCCAGATAGGGTTACCACGATAAGAATGTGGCCCCCAGGTAGGGTTACCACGAGAGTATGCTCGTCTGGGCCGACCAAGCGGCCCTGACCTTGCAAGTTAGCAACAGGTGCTACTAGCGCTCTGCATCTCTGGCTGTTGTTGAATCCGATGCTGATTGGGATCACTGTAGTGGTTGTGATGTCAGATGCCTCAAAACGGTGGTCCCATGTAGCTGCAATAATGCAGAGGCAGGTGGTTGCAGGTGCGGGGGCGCTCAAACAGCGTATCGCCTAAATCTCAGTGTGAGCGCGACGTGTGCCGTATGAAAAGATGTCAGTCCTCCGAAATTTCCCCCGACTACCTGAATCTGAATCAGAATAATACAGGAGAAGATGCCCATAGAGGCGAGCTTGGAAGTGGGGACAGAAGAAGATAAGGGGGGGTGAGAGGAAGAAGATTTGTAGGAGAAAAAGTGCCAGGGCTAAACCCAGCTGCGTGTCGTTAGGTTGCGGCTTTCGAGGCAGGGACTCAGTCGGGTGTTTTCAGTGACAACATCGGGACATCACAAACTCACAACCTCACAGTGATTGGCTCAAGAGCGTCAGGGCTGAACTTTTTACGGATTGTTTGTGCTGGTTGTTGAGAGCTGAATATGTAATGATAGTGGATGCTGGGTGTTGAGAGCTAAAGTTTAACGAAATACAGAGTTAGGAGGAGGATCGTGGATGGTAGAGAAGAGGTCATGATTGTTTCGTGGTAGTCTGAGAGTGTGTAGGAGAAAATCAATGTGTTGTTCATGATAAGTGAGTAGTCTATCGATTTGTTTGTCTGATAAAGTTTTCCAGTAGGTATTTAGGGCAGGAATGTTCGTACTTTCATGGAGACTTTGACTGGTATTTAACTCTTGCCATCGGGTGTTGAGTACCCATCTTAGTGCTCTATTCTGTATTCTTTGAAGTTTTATTTTGTTAGTACGTGCAGATAGAGAAAGAGCTAGTGGAGCGTATGTTAGGAGAGGTCTAATAAGTGCTTTGTAAAGGTGCATTTTTGTGTCAGGTTTTGCAAATCTAAGTCTGTATAGTTTCTTCATGGCTTGAAGAGCTATTGCATGTTTCTGTGTAATGTGTGTGTGAAAGAGTAGTTGTCGATCAATTGTGAGTCCAAGGACTGTGGAGGAGGGAGATACAGAGATATAAGTAGGATTTTGAGTGTATGAATAGTTTGAGAGGAATTGGGCGAATAGTTCTTTTACAGAAAAAGTAGGTGATTTTTATATTACTGGAATTGGTTTTTATACGCCATTTGTACTCCCACTCAGTGACAACATCAAGTTCTGTTTGTGCTCTGTTTGTTAGTGTATCAATGGTGTTGCTGGTGACAAGGTGAGAGACATCATCAGCATAACATATGGTTAATGAAGTGTGATGAACAGGGTCAGGAATGTCGTTTATGTATAGGATGTAGAGTGTTGGGGCAAGAACAGAACCTTGGGGAACTCCGGCATGTAAGTTGAAGTAGTCAGAGTGTTGTCGGAGGAACTTAATTCTCATTGTCCTATTGTCTAAGTAGTTAGAAAGAAGTTTGGTGGTGATAAGAGGAAGATTAAAGTTGTTGCATAGTTTGAACTTTAAGCCGTCATGCCAAACAGTGTCAAAGGCCTTCTCAACGTCCTTAGTGATGAGTGCAGTCTTAAGTCTTTGGTGCTGATTGATACTGAGGTAGTTGGTCATGATGTTTAAGGCGTCGTGAGTGGACCGGTGAGGCCGAAATCCAAACTGTTTGTTAGTGAGTAAGTCATTGTGTTCAAGTTGGATTCTCAGTCTCTGATTGATCAGCCTTTCAAAGACTTTGCCAAGTCTCTAGAAGGCTGATGGGTCTATAGTTCTTTGGGTCAGTGTGGGATTTTCCAGGTTTTGGAATAAGAACGGCTGTGGCAGACTTAAAGTTGAGTGGGAAGTATCCAGAGGCAAGGGAGGCGTTGAATAGGTTAGTGATAGCAGTAATGATAGAAGCAGGGAGTTGTCTAAGAAGGATATGTCCAATGCCAGACGCACCAGGGGCTCTACGACGAGTGCCCATGAGAGCTGTCTTGACATCATCTAGAGTTAGGGGAGTCTGTAGTTCAGTGTTTGAATTGAGATTTTCAAGGTGGATGAGGTCGTCTGGTGTAGTTGCTTGTCTATTTTGGTGTATCCAGTCTTCGACTATTTCAATGTTGGGGCGTGCAAATGGTTCAGGAGGATGTGGGTGAAAGATTTGTTCCCAGTGGTGTTTAAAAATGTTGAGAACTCCTTCAGGATCAGTGATTTTGTTGTTATTATGTAGAAGGTATTTAAACGGTGTGTGAGTTAATCCTTGTAATCGTTTGATTTGTTTCCAGAATTCTTGAGGTGTCAGTTTTCTGTATTGTTCTGCTTGTTCTATAAGGTGTTTCCAATGTTTTGTGTGATCTTCATCTAGGCTGTTAAGGATATGGTTTTTTAATGCTGTTAGGTCCCATAGTATTTGTCCATGACGATGTATGTTTTGTAAGAATCTAGTGTGATAGCAAGCTAAGAGGCGTTTTGAGCGAATGGAAGGGGTGAAAGTGAAATGTGGTTTGTGTGTTGTTTTAGGAATGGAGATGTTTGCTGCATGAATGATGGTGTCTTGTATGTTGCATGCTTGTGTGTCGATGTCAGTGTGATGTTTGTCATTGTATTCATAAGTGAGATCAGTGTCATCAATGTGTTGTTTGAACATGTCCCAGTTTGCCCTATGGTATGAGAATTGAGGAGTGCTGGGGATGAGAATAGGATTTGCGGAGACTGTGAGGATTAAGAGAATATGATCAGAGCCCGTAATGGGCCCTGGTGAAATGAGGTGTTGCAAGTTGCTGCCGTGTCTGTTGGTGAATATGAGATCAGGCCGGCCAGAACCTGTATGTGTGAAACAAGTGGGGAAATCAGGGCCAAGAAAGAATAGATGTTTTTGGGTGTGTATTTGGTGAAGCTGTCTGCCATGCTGATTTGTGGTATTGTGGTGGAATGTAGGGTGTTGTGCATTGAGGTCTGCAAGCAGAAAAACAGGCAAGTGAGAGTTGTTGAAGAGAGTTATGAAATCTTGCATGGGAATGTCGGTGTTAGGACGGGTGTAGGTTGTGCAGATGATGAGAGACCCCATTTGTGTGTGAACTTTAATGGCTAGGAAATGTTTGTGAAGCCAATGAGTGTGTAGGAGTTCGTGTTTGTATGAAGAACGGATGAGTATTGCAACTCCTTTATGTGCTTCATCTGGTGACTGGTAAGAGGAGTAGCCATAATGTTTTATTTTATATGAGTTCGTAATGTATGTGCTATTTAATAATAGCACATCAGGTCTCTCGATCTCAATAAAATCTGACACCATGTGTCTAATGGAGAAATATGCCCGCACATTAAATTGGATGATCTTTATGAATTTTTAGGTTTTGATGGGGTGCTGGTGGGGTTTTGTGCATGTACAGGAGCATGAGGTTTGCGTGATTCAATGACTTGGGCAGTTACTGAGGAGGGTGCATCTTGGAGGGTGGTAGGAATTGTGGGAAATTGACAGCGGGAGGTGGGAGTAAGACAACGGGTTGCTGAGCGGGCTCGGGACGAGATGAGATGAGTTACAGAAGAAATCACTTGAGTTGTTGGGGAATGGAGGAAGGCAGAAGGTTTGTTGACAGGAACCGGGTGAGAGGTATCAGAGGTTGTAGTGTTTGAAGTCAGATTAGAAGTGGAGGGGACAATGTTGGGAGAAGAGGGTGAAGGTGCTTTTGACATGGATGGTTCAGTTTGGGATAGTCCGGGATGTGCTGTTTGGTCAGTGGCAACGTTTTCTGTAGCAGTCAGGAGTGGGTTGGGAGGACATTGTGGGGGAACTGTAGTATTTTCCTCAGCTGAAGTCGTGGTGTTTTGTGGAGTGAGGACTGTAGGCGAGAATGGAGCAGAGCGCAATAGCTGAGTAGGAGGAACAGAGATACTAGGAAGGCCGTTATGAGTGAGAAAAATAGGAAGATAGTCAGCAAAGTCACGGCCATCGTCCTTGGCCTTCAAGTAAGCAGCTTGTACACAGGCAGTGACTCGTTCATATGAAAGGTTTTGAAGAGGAGAATAAGGTGGAGGTGGTGGGTGAGGGAAGAGAGGTGGAGAGGACTGAGTTTGTTGTGCAGTATTATGGAGATGATGTTGCTGGTGAGGTGAAGCATTAAGGACACTGGCATTGGACATTGAGGTGGCTGATGCTGTTTGGTGATGAGATAGGTTATGGGATGTTGAAAAAGAAGAATGAGGGTGTGCTTGAGTGCGAGGTTGGTTATTGCGAAGAGATTTTAGGGTTTGCTTTCTCAAAGGGCAAGATTTGTCAACTGCTGAGTGAGCACCTTGGCAATTGGTGCATTTAAGGTAGGGGCAGAGCACTGAGTATAGAAATGACCTTCAGCAGAGCATTTGGAGCAAATTTGTGGGCTTTTACATTTTCTTGTTTCGTGATTATACTTATAGCATTTGAAACATTGTAGTAAAGGAAGATAGTCAACTGGACTAATGAGATAGGGAGGAGTGCTGGTGTTGAGGATTTTAATTCCATGGTGCAAGACTTTTTGAGCTTCTGTAGGGGAGGAACATTGGATCTTGAGGTGTTTTGTATTGGGCACTGGGTATATCTCCATTACAGTAATAGCATTCCTGTCCGAGATGTCTTGAAAGAGATTGATAGTATTAGGTGCTGAAAGGACAGAGCTGTCGACATTTCTTACAAGGACAGAGCATTTAGTTTTTTGTTCAATAGTGAGAACAGGAGTCAGTGAAGCTTGTGTGAGTTTACTGAAAGTAGGTTCCTTGAAACAGGCAAAAAGGTCGTTTTCTGAGGCAATGAGAAATTTGATGGTGTTTGTGTTGGCGTGTTTGATATGGTTAGTGGCTGGTGTGCCAGTGGCATTGTAGAAGGTAGTGATGCAGTCAATAGTGTCTATGGGTGTATTCCCAGTGTAGGTCATCCGTAGACAGTG
This sequence comes from Procambarus clarkii, assembly GCF_040958095.1. Lineage (NCBI taxonomy): Eukaryota > Metazoa > Arthropoda > Malacostraca > Decapoda > Cambaridae > Procambarus > Procambarus clarkii. The sequence continues at coordinate 67,232 of NW_027189130.1, forward strand.
AGCCATTGTGACTCACTATCTACTGACAGTCCCGTGTCTTGTGCCAATCACTGTGATTCCATAAGCTCAGTGGGGGTCAGTGTGTAGGCCAGGTCTAAGACCTGGCCTAAGGGTCTCACCACGAACAAACACCGTGTTCCGGAAGGTTGCAACCCCCAGTTATGGTGGGCTCGCACGATCACGAGATTCCACAACTGGCTCGGCAGTGTCAGAAACGGAAGAATTTTAGGAGAGGAGAAAAAGAATGCACCTATGCCATGATGCAACTGCAAAAGGTGAACTTCCGTCTTCTCACCTGGGCCTGTTCTGGCTCGAAGTGGGGCTGTTCACCTAAATGCAGTCCGACCTGGACACAAGCACATTGGACAACACACAGAAGATGCCACGAGGAAGATGTCACTGCTTAGGACTAGATGCTGGCTGGGAAGCGCCTGGTTCTGCTCCAATAACTGCTGGCTGGAACTGGTTTTTGGCTGCACCGAAGTGCTCGTCGAGGCTGGAGATAACAGCTGCTGTAGTGACAGCGAGACGATGCTGGCTTGCTTTATGGCTGGCGAGCTGATCGATCCATCCACTCACACACTCTAAGGTATCAGACGTTGGTAGAGTGGGCTTGCGTAGCGCTCAAGCAGAGGGCCGCCTAAGTCACACTGCGAGCGAGACGATGCTACTCTTGCAACGATGCCGATTGGTTTGATGAAAAAAAGATAATTTCGGCACGATTTCCCCCGACTATATCCCGTCAAGTCCACCCTGCAGTACTAGGTGCGAGAGAGAAGAGCTGTGATCGTGATGTCTGTGATCGTCTGATCAGTGATGTGATCTGTGATGGCCGGCGAAGCGAAAATGTCCATAGAGCTGGCAAGCAGGGATGGAAGAGGCACGGGTAGGATTAAGGAAAACATGAAGGAGGATTAGGAGGTTAGGAGGAGAGTGGGATGGACAGGGTAGTGGCCTAACCACTTTGGCTTGGGGAGTGATTATGAAGTGATATGAGTTGATATGTGTATTGATAGGGAGGCAAGGCTGTGCTCATAAATGATGGTGATGATGTTATGGTGATGATTTTTTTTTTTTTTTTTTTTTTTTAGATGATTGAATGATTGCTGGCTGCCAGTAGCAGCAAGCTGTAGCTGTTGCACAACAGGAGGAGAGAAGTTGCCATGCGAGGACAGAGTCCTGGTGCCGCATCCGCAGAGCAGTGCTGTGGTGACTTGCAGATGTATTGTTGGTATAGGATCTTGTAGGTGGTGTATACTGTGAATTTGTCCTGGTTGGTAGAGGTATTGGTGACTGATGTTGACTTGTTATTTCATAGTTCGTTCTTGTTAGGTGTATAAAGGATCAGGAGGTTCCCAGTCATCGTCCTCCTCACGTGGTAGGTTACTAAGTATTCTGGGCTGAGGGTAATTCCTGTTGTGGATGTACCGCCTGACTTTTTGCTGTAGTGACATCCTCCTTGTTCTGTGAGGCTGGTCTCGTATTTCATAATTGGTTGTGTTGTAAACCGTAAAGGGATCGTCACCATGTGGTAAGTTGGTGTACTTCATTTTGTATAACTGTTTTGCTGAGAGTTTGTGGAGACGTCTATTCAACGGTTCTATCTTTAATTGGATGTGGAGTCTGTCGCTCCGAATTTTATCAGCAAGTGTCACTCCTGCTACAAATCTTAGTGCTCTATTTTGAACCCTTTGAAGTTTCACCATATTTGACTTTTTAGTAAGAGCAAGCGGGGTGTATGGGTATTCCAGGATAGGTCGAATGAGCATTCTATATAGATGTAGCTTCACATGCGTTGGGGCTTGCCTGAATCGGTACAGCCGAGCTAGTTGTGCTTTGGCTAAGGTTACTTTCTTATTAATATGTTCAGTGGAATTCAAAAGTCTCGATATTCCATAGCCTAGAATTGTAGTAGAGTTCTTTACCTGTATTAACGAGCCACCAATGTTGATGACCCCAAGTGTACTAGCCCAGCTGCCCACTGAGCACAGTTGAATCTTGTTAGGGTTTGTCATGATTTTCCAGTCTTGTTCCCAACTTGCTGTGGCTGCTAGTTCCTCTTTCGTCTTCCTTATGACTGAATCGTGTTTAGTTCCTTGGCCAGCAGGCATCGACGACACTACATGGATGACATCATCTGCAAATTGAGTGATAATAGTGTCGTTGTAAATAGGGCGTGGCAAGTCATTTACAAAAAATTGAAGAGGAGTGGGCTTATGCACGATCCCTGAGGAACTCCTGCTGTCGGAATAAAGGAATCAGCTTCCTTGTTGTTAAACATTGGAATTATTGTTCTATGGCTTAGAAAATTTCTGACAAGTCTAAGGAGGGTCCAGTTGTGGTGTGGTATGGATTGCAGCTTGAAGAGCAGACCATTATGCCATAGACTGTCAAAGGCCTTGTTGACATCCCTGGTTGCTATTATTGCAGTCTGGCGCTGTTTCCTAATACTGTCTGCTGCATCGTAAATGATGTTGATGGCATGCTGTGTCGATCTGTGGTTCCTAAAGCCAAACTGTTTTTCTGTATACAGATGGTGGTACTCCATGTAGTAGTTAAGACGATTTGACAGTATTTTCTCAAAGCACTTTCCTGTCGACTCCAACAGGAAAATAGGCCTATAGTTTCCAGGGACATGTTTGCTGTTGCCTGGCTTCGGGATAAAGATCATTTTGGCAGTTTTAAATACTTGTGGAAAGTGGCCTGAGACGAGGATGGCGTTGAAGACATTGAGCAGGGACTGCACGTAGTTTAGAGGTAGAAACTTCAGTTGGTTGACTGTTATTCCTGACAACCCTGGTGCTTTGTTCCTCGTTTTCTTTAATACTTCCAACAGTTCCCGTATGGTAATGGGTCGGGTGATCGGGTGGTCAGGGTCAAGGAGTGCGATGTCAACTAGAGGCCTGCTAGCCAGGTTCACAACGTTTTCAGCAACCCATTGGTTGACTGTATGGTGGTTGTCATTGTTGATCTGCCTGTTGTTTTCTGTGAAGATTTCCTCCCAAACCAGTCCCATGAGATTAGCCTGCAGCTGTGCATCTTCCACTCTGGTGGTTATTACCTCGTTGTTGTCATCAGTATATGTATAGTTGAGGTGCAACAGTTGTTGTTGGTGCGTCTTTGTTGATCCTAGAAGTTTTCTGATCTTTCCCCAGAATCTGGCAGGTTCTCTCTTGTACTGGTTCGCTTGGTTGACTAGAGTACCCCAAATATGTCGTTTGTGTAGGAGCGTGAGGCCCAAGACTTCACGTCTGAGGGCTTGAATGATTTGGAGGGATGGCTGGCCTGTGCGTAGGCGCCTCACACATTCTTGTTGGTAATGCCTCATTTTATCCTTGATCTCTCTGGTTGGTTTGTATTGCTGAATTATTCTGGTGTTGGTTAGATCACAATTGGCCATAGTTGCTTCAGTGATGCGAGTATGTATAGAGGCTATTGCTGTGTCAATGTCCTGGACCGGTTGATTGTCAAGATCAGCGGTTGGATCAGAGCCAAGGAACTCCATATATGGACGAAGTCGAAGCGTGTTTAGGTTGGGTCTGGGGCGTCCCAGAATTCTAAAGGGAGATGCTTGGAGATGGAGAATAACAGGTATGTGATCTGAACCTACATCATTACCTGGGAGTATTCTACTGTGAAAGATGTTGCATTCAGCATTCGTCAGTATGATATCAGGTTTTCCTTCGTGGTTACCTACAAAGGTTTTAAAGTAGGGGACCCAAGAAGGTTAAGTGCCTCGCTGTCATGAGGTTATATAATAGTCGACCTTTGATGTCATCCCGTCCATTGGTGTCGTTGAAAAATGCTGCATGGTGGGCATTAAAGTCCCCTGCAAGGATCGTTGGGACATTTCTGTTGAGCACCTTGTGAATGGCTCTCGAAGGGATGGAGTGCTCGCCTGGGGGGATGTATGTAGTTAAAATAGCAAGTGGGCCATGATTCGTGACTATTTCCACTGCTAGGGCATTTTCTTCTTGGAGGTAGATGTTGGTGAACGAGCAGCCCAGCTTGATGAGGACCACAACACCTCTATTCTGGCCAGAGTTCCTTTCAATGGTCGTGTATCCATAGAGTTTGATGTGTTGGTCAAGGCGTGCAGAGGTCTCGTTTAACAAGATGACTTCAGGGTGATACTTGCACGCTTCCAGTTCTAGTAGATATTTGTTGTTGAAAAAGTGTCTTACGTTAAGTTGCATAATTGTAATCCCCATTATCTGGCGCAGGATTGTCTAGTTTTAATTGGTGACCTATCACGCTTGTTCTTTTGGTGTTTATTTCCACCAGTTGTCTGTTCAGACTTCATTCCCCTTGACTGGTGTGCTTTCTCAGTCCCCCGGTTGCACTCTGTTTCCTCCCCTTCTTCCCTCTTTTGTGCCTCATCCTCCTCCTCTGCTCCCTCATCATCTACATATTCTTCCTCTTCTTCTTCTACGTGTTCTTGTTCATCTTCATGTTCCTCTTCTGAGGTTCGTTCGTCATCAACTGCTGCATTGGTCACTTGTGTAGCTGCTGGTCGATGGACTGAGTTGGCTGGTAGTGTCGCAGTAGGCGCCTCCTGTTGTAGGGAAGGCTCCTCTTCTGAGTCCTCAATGTGGATATCAAAGGATTCATTTGTTGAGGATGAGTAATCAGAAGGGGCCGGTGAAGTAGGAATGATTCGTGAGTTGACTGGGTGTTCAGGTTTACCATGATGGTGGCACCCATTCCCATTTATATGTAGGGTAGAAGGGTTATCTCTCACTGCTACTTTGACATGGTGAGTCTGAGTGAGGTGGTTTGGTCGTGGGACCTGTGAGGTAGTGAGTGGGACAGTGGAGTTTGTTGTAGATTGCATGACGTTGGTTGCATCATTTGTTGTGGGTTCAGAGACCGGTGGCTGGTGGAGTGACGACTGTGGTTGCGATGATTGTTCAGGGTTGGATGAGAACGCATCATTTGGGGTTATGACAGTAGGTAGGTTGTTGGCCTTCAAAAGCTTGTTGATAATGGTGGCAAATAAGTGGGGGTTATTACGTGCATATCTTGCTGCAATTGCTATTAGGATATTTACCTGTGCCGAAGCATCAGAAGATGGCTGTGACATTGGCGTTGTTGGGTGAGTTTGGCCCACCCAAGCATTATGCTGATTAGGTACGGATGTCTGCTGGCAAGCCTAGTTTGTGGTTGTACTTTGACCCGGCATGCGTGGGAATGTTGCAGCATTCATGTTTGGTGTCGTCTGCGACTGGTTAGGTCGTGAGGTTTGGGCCTTGTCAAGCATTTTCTGTATTGCCGCTTTCCTCGTTGGACACACAGGAGATACTGCTAAATGTCCCCCTCCACAGAGGGCACATTTACGACTGCTAGGTTGGGGGCAATCCCTAAATTTATGGTTTTCAGCACAAATACTACAGGTGGGTGTTGTTGCAGGACATTTGTTCACCACATGATCAAAACTGAAGCACCGAAAGCATTGCTTAATATCGGTGAAACGTTCTCTTGATATTTGTTCAGGGGTTGATATGTACCCAAAGCATTTAAATCCCTGATCAATCACCTGGGTAGCATGGGCAGTAGTAGCAAACGTTATCTTTAGAGTGGGGCGTGGGTTGCCTTCTTTGGTGATTCTGAGTATTTGTATGGCTCGTTGTTCATTTACTCTGTTAATTTCGTCGAGTATTTCATCATCAGTTGTAGTCCCTGGCTATGTGGCGATTGAATCGCGACACAAACACTGTCCTCCCAGCTTGGAATTTGCCAGTAGGAACGGGAATTACGCCCGCTGCATGGAGTACAGACGCTTTATCAGGATGTAAGACTTTTTGCAGATCATCTTCAGTGGGGAGCAACACAATTACCCCATTGCTTGTAAGGTAGGTTTCAACAGGTGAAACCTCAACATGGGTGCCAAGAACATTGGAGATCTGGGTTTCATTAAGTTTAAAGGGTTCGACGAACCTTAATTTAAGTCTTACTGGCATGATGATGGTGGTAGCATGATTGGTGATTGACAATAATGGCTCGTGAGAGTAGAGTTTTAATAGTTAGTCAAACCTAAAATAGCACAAAGTGCTCCTATTCCTAACATAGCCTAGCCATGCTACAATGGCGAAACAGTTGCCCCGACTCGTTGCGTGACCAGATTTACTACACACCGGCCGTGGTACTTGCGCAGAGTCAGTTAAATCAGGTGGCGAAAGAGCAAGAGTAGAGTAACAGATCAGAAAGACAGGGGTTAGTACATATAGGTCAGTACAAAACGATGGAGGGTGGTGGTGGTGGTGAGGTGAGACTGGGATGAGTGGTGAGGTGAAACTGGTGAATGGCAGGTGAATGGGGTGTGGGTTCGTTGGTAGGGTTGAGGAGAGAGGGGCGAGGATGGGTTGTGGAGGATTGAGGATGAGGAGGGTGGAGGAGGGCGGCTGGCTCGGTGATGGCGGTTGGCGCGGCGCCAATCCTCAGGCTTGCTGTAATATTTGAAAATTACTCTCTTGCTGGATGTTATTCTACGGTGTTTCTGACTGTATAGTTGATGTAGTCTTCTTTGACCAACTGCCGACAACCACAAGGGTCTCGCATCGGCGAAGGGAGGTCTGAGAGGGCTGCCAGAAGTGAAGAGCGCTGTGAGGCACGTCTGCTCTCGACGACGGCTGGCCGTGATCCGTGATGGCCGGCGCCGAAAATTTTTTACTTATATACGCGGTCTCGAGGCGCTTGCTCGAGCGCCATTGGCTGCTCGACTCGCCTACGTCACCCCGTTACCCCTCCCCTCCTTCCTCTGGCTGCAGCCAACAGGCGGCTCACCTCAATCACTATTATCGCTGATTTTGCTCTATTTTTTGGATTTGTGCAAAAGTCATTTCACAGGGACGTGAAACAGACGAGTAGGCAACTGCAGTTTTGAAAGCGTTGTGAAAAAGCCGTGTTTCTGCTAGAGTGGAAGCATAAAGTAAGGACAGGCAGGAGTTAGGAGTTGCCATGCTACAAGTACGTCCGCTTGACGGGATATAGTCGGGGGAAATTTCAGTCCTTTAACTGAAATTCGTCATCATCATCATCATCAGCATCATTGCAAGAGTGGCATCGTCTCGCTCGCAGTGTGACTTAGGCGGCCCTCTGCTTGAGCGTTACGCACCCCACTCTACCAACGTCTGATACCTTAGAGTGCGTGAGTGGATGGATCGATCAGCTCGCCAGCCATAAAGCAAGCCAGCATCGTCTCGCTGTCACTACAGCAGCTGTTATCTCCAGCCTCGACGAGCACTTCGGTGCAGCCAAAAACCAGTTCCAGCCAGCAGTTATTGGAGCAGAACCAGGCGCTTCCCAGCCAGCATCTAGTCCTAAGCAGTGACATCTTCCTCGTGGCATCTTCTGTGTGTTGTCCAATGTGCTTGTGTCCAGGTCGGACTGCATTTAGGTGAACAGCCCCACTTCGAGCCAGAACAGGCCCAGGTGAGAAGACGGAAGTTCACCTTTTGCAGCTGCGTCATGGCATAGGTGCATTCTTTTTCTCCTCTCCTAAAATTCTTCCGTTTCTGACACTGCCGAGCCAGTTGTGGAATCTCGTGATCGTGCGAGCCCACCATAACTGGGGGTTGCAACCTTCCGGAACACGGTGTTTGTTCGTGGTGAGACCCTTAGGCCAGGTCTTAGACCTGGCCTACACACTGACCCCCACTGAGCTTATGGAATCACAGTGATTAGCACAAGACACGGGACTGTCAGTAGATAGTGAGTCACAATGGCTCACTGTCTACGGATGACCTACACTGGGAATACACCCATAGACACTATTGACTGCATCACTACCTTTTACAATGCCACTGGCACACCAGCCACTAACCATATCAAACACGCCAACACAAACACCATCAAATTTCTCATTGCCTAAGAAGACGACCTTTTTGCCTGTTTCAAGGAACCTACTTTCAGTAAACTCACACAAGCTTCACTGACTCCTGTTCTCACTATTGAACAAAAAACTAAATGCTCTGTCCTTGTAAGAAATGTCGACAGCTCTGTCCTTTCAGCACCTAATACTATCAATCTCTTTCAAGACATCTCAGACAGGAATGCTATTACTGTAATGGAGATATACCCAGTGCCCAATACAAAACACCTCAAGATCCAATGTTCCTCCCCTACAGAAGCTCAAAAAGTCTTGCACCATGGAATTAAAATCCTCAACACCAGCACTCCTCCCTATCTCATTAGTCCAGTTGACTATCTTCCTTTACCTACAATGTTTCAAATGTTATAAGTATAATCACGAAACACGAAAATGTAAAAGCCCACAAATTTGCTCCAAATGCTCTGCTGAAGGTCATTTCTATACTCAGTGCTCTGCCCCTATCCTAAAATGCACCAATTGCCAAGGTGCTCACTCAGCAGTTGACAAATCTTGCCCTTTGAGAAAACAAACCCTAAAATCTCTTCGCAATAACCAACCTCGCACTCAAGCACACCCTCATTCTTCTTCTTCAACCTCCCATAACTTATCTCATCACCAAACAGCATCAGCCACCTCAATGTCCTATGCCAGTGTCCTTAATGCTTCACCTCACCAGCAACATCATCATAATACTACACAACAAACTCAGTCCTCTCCACCTCTCTTCCCTCACCCACCACCTCCACCTTATTCTCCTCTTCAGAACCTTTCATATGAACGAGTCACTGCCTGTGTACAAGCTGCTTACTTGAAGGCCAAGGACGATGGCCGTGACTTTGCTGACTATCTTCCTATTTTTCTCACTCATAACGGCCTTCCTAGTATCTCTGTTCCTCCTACTCAGCTATTGCGCTCTGCTCCATTCTCGCCTACAGTCCTCACTCCACAAAACACCACGACTTCAGCTGAGGAAAATACTACAGTTCCCCCACAATGTCCTCCCAACCCACTCCTGACTGCTACAGAAAACGGTGCCACTGACCAAACAGCACATCCTGGACTATCCCAAACTGAAGCATCCATGTCAAAAGCACCTTCACCCTCTTCTCCCAACATTGTCCCCTCCACTTCTAATCTGACTTCAAACACTACAACCTCTGATACCTCTCACCCAGTTCCAGTCAACAAGCCTTCTGCCTTCCTCCATTCCCCAACAACTCCAGTGATTTCTTCTGTAACTCCTCTCATCTCGTCCCGAGCCCGCTCAGCAACCCGTTGTCTTACTCCCACCTCCCGCTGTCAATTTCCCACAATTCCTACCACCCTCCTCCAAGATGCACCCTCCTCAGTAACTGCCCAAGTCATTGAATCACGCAAACCTCATGCTCCTGTACATGCACAAAACCCCACCAGCACCCCATCAAAACCTAAAAATTCATAAAGATCATCCAATTTAATGTGCGGGCATATTTCTCCATTAGACACATGGTGTCAGATTTTATTGAGATCGAGAGACCTGATGTGCTATTATTAAATAGCACATACATTACGAACTCATATAAAATAAAACATTATGGCTACTCCTCTTACCAGTCACCAGATGAAGCACATGAAGGAGTTGCAATACTCATCCGTTCTTCATACAAACACGAACTCCTACACACTCATTGGCTTCACAAACATTTCCTAGCCATTAAAGTTCACACACAAATGGGGTCTCTCATCATCTGCACAACCTACACCCGTCCTAACACCGACATTCCCATGCAAGATTTCATAACTCTCCTTCAACAACTCTCACTTGCCTGTTTTTCTGCTTGCAGACCTCAATGCACAACACCCTACATTCCACCACAATACCACAAATCAGCATGGCAGACAGCTTCACCAAATACACACCCAAAAACATCTATTCTTTCTTGGCCCTGATTTCCCCACTTGTTTCACACATACAGGTTCTGGCCGGCCTGATCTCATATTCACCAACAGACACGGCAGCAACTTGCAACACTTCATTTCACCAGGGCCCATTACGGGCTCTGATCATATTCCCTTAATTCTCACAGTCTCCACAAATCCTATTCTCATCCCCAGCACTCCTCAATTCTCATACCATAGGGCAAACTGGGACATGTTCAAACAACACATTGATGACACTGATCTCACTTATGAATACAATGACAAACATCACACTGACATCGACACACAAGCACGCAACATACAAGACACCATCATTCATGCAGCAAACATCTCCATTCCTAAAACAGCACACAAACCACATTTCACTTTCACCTCCTCCTTTCGCTCAAAACGCCTCTTAGCTTGCTATCACACTAGATTCTTACAAAACATACATCGTCATGGACAAATACTATGGGACCTAACAGCATTAAAAAACCACATCCTTAACAGCCTAGATGAAGATCACACAAAACATTGGAAACACCTTATAGAACAAGCAGAACAATACATAAAACTGACACCTCAAGAATTCTGGAAACAAATCAAACGATTACAAGGATCAACTCACACACCGTTTAAATACCTTCTACATAATAACAACAAAATCACTGATCCTGAAGGAGTTCTCAACATTTTTAAACACCACTGGGAACAAATCTTTCACCCACATCCTCCTGAACCATTTGCGCGCCCCAATATTGAAATAGTCGAAGACTGGATACACCAAAATAGACAAGCAACTACACCAGACGACCTCATCCACCTTGAAAATCTCAATTCAAACACTGAACTACAGACTCCCCTAACTCTAGATGATGTCAAGACAGCTCTCATGGGCACTCGTCGTAGAGCCCCTGGTGCGTCTGGCATTGGACATATCCTTCTTAGACAACTCCCTGCTTCTATCATTACTGCTATCACTAACCTATTCAACGCCTCCCATGCCTCTGGATACTTTCCACTCAACTTTAAGTCTGCCACAGCCGTTCTTATTCCAAAACCTGGGAAACCCCACACTGACCCAAAGAACTATAGACCCATCAGCCTTCTAGAGACACTTGGCAAAGTCTTTGAAAGGCTGATCAACCAGAGACTTAGAACTCACCTTGAACACAATGACTTACTCACTAACAAACAGTTTGGATTTCGGCCTCACCTGTCCACTCACGACGCCTTAAACATCATGACTAACTACCTCAGTATCAATCAGCACCAAAGACTTAAGACTGCACTCATCACTAAGGACGTTGAGAAGGCCTTTGACACTGTTGGCATGACGGCTTAAAATTCAAACTATGCAGCAACTTTAATCTTCCTCTTATCACCACCAAACTTCTTTCGAACTACTTAGACAATAGGACAATGAGAATTGAGTTCCTCCGACAACACTCTGACTACTTCAACTTACATGCCGGAGTTCCCCAAGGTTCTGTTCTTGCCCCAACACTCTACATCCTATACATAAACGACATTCCTGACCCTGTTCATCACACTTCATTAACCATATGTTATGCTGATGATGTCTCTCACCTTGTCACCAGCAACACCATTGATAAACTAACAAACAGAGCACAAACAGAACTTGATGTTGTCACTGAGTGGGAGTACAAATGGCGTATAAAAACCAACTCCAGCATATCTAAAATCACCTACTTTTTCTGTAAAAGAACTATTCGCCCAATTCCTCTCAAACTCTATTCATACACTCAAAATCCTACTTATATCTCTGTATCTCCCTCCTCCACAGTCCTTGGACTCACATTTGATCGACAACTACTCTTTCACACACACATTACACAGAAACATGCAATAGCTCTTCAAGCCATGAAGAAACTATACAGACTTAGATTTGCAAAACCTGACACAAAAATGCACCTTTACAAAGCACTTATTAGACCTCTCCTAACATACGCTCCACTAGCTCTTTCTCTATCTGCACGTACTAACAAAATAAAACTTCAAAGAATACAGAATAGAGCACTAAGATGGGTACTCAACACCCGATGGCAAGAGTTAAATACCAGTCAAAGTCTCCATGAAAGTACGAACATTCCTGCCCTAAATACCTACTGGAAAACTTTATCAGACAAACAAATCGATAGACTACTCACTTATCATGAACAACACATTGATTTTCTCCTACACACTCTCAGACTACCACGAAACAATCATGACCTCTTCTCTACCATCCACGATCCTCCTCCTAACTCTGTATTTCGTTAAACTTTAGCTCTCAACACCCAGCATCCACTATCATTACATATTCAGCTCTCAACAACCAGCACAAACAATCCGTAAAAAGTTCAGCCCTGACGCTCTTGAGCCAATCACTGTGATGTTGTGAGTTTGTGATGTCCCGATGTTGTCACTGAAAAGATGTTGTCACTGAAAACACCCGACTGAGTCCCTGCCTCGAATGCCGCAACCTAACGACACGCAGCTGGGTTTAGCCCTGGCACTTGTTCTCTTACAAATCTTCTTCCTCTCACCCCCCTTATCTTCTTCTGTCCCCACTTCCAAGCTCGCCCCTATGGGCATCTTCTCCTGTATTATTCTGATTCTGAGTCCTTTCCTTTGGAACTTCATAAAGAGGATCAGAGGAAACTCCTCCTCTTCTGCCTTTACATACATCACTCACAACAATCAAAACTACACCGATCCCTCAGAAGTAGTAGGCATATTCAAACAACACTGGCAGGACATCTTCAATCCCCACCCCCCCACAGCCAACAGCAATACAAAACATAAACAGAGTAGACACATGGATACGACACAACCCTCATGCCATCACACACTACCCTACCATTGACCTCACGACACTAGACGACTTAGAAAGTGACCTCACAGAATCAATACTACCTGAAGTAGTTAAACTCATGCTCAAGATCACCAGACGTAAAGCCCCAGGAGCCTCTGGCATTGGCCAAGCTCTCCTCAAGCAACTTCCAGACCCCCTAATCTTTGCACTCACAGACGTCTACAACGCCTCACTAGCATCAGGATATTTCCCAAGCCCATTCAAAGAAGCCACAGCAATCCTCATTCCAAAACCCCAAAAATCCCCGACAGACCCCAAGAACTACAGACCGATCAGCCTACTAGAGACATTAGGGAAAGTATACGAAAAACTCATTAATCATAAACTTAGGAATCACCTAGAACACAAAAACATATTGACAGACAAACAATTTGGCTTCAAACAACACCGCTAAACACAAGACGCACTGAACATAATAACAAACTACCTCTCCATAAATAAACACCAGAGGGCCAAGACGGCCCTCATTGCAAAGGACGTCGAAAAAGCTTTTGACACTGTATGGCACGACGGCCTACGTTACAAACTCTGCACTCTATTTCAACTATCTGACAACATGCAGAGGCTACTTTGCAGCTTTCTAACAAATAGAAAGATGCAAATCAAGTTCCTCAGCAAGCTGTCAGGTTACTTCAACCTAAATGCAGGTGTCCCCCAGGGATCAGTTCTCTCACCAACCTTATACATACTCTATATAAACGACATCCCTGACCCAATATACTGGACATCAATGACCCTTTGCTACGCTGACGACGTAACCCAACTGATCACAGACTATACGATTAACGCCCTCACACGGAAAGCACAACAAGAAATAGACAAAGTCACCCTCTGGGAACACGACTGGCGAATAAAAACAAACCCCAACAAGTCTAAAATTACATACTTTTTCTACAACATACGACGTAACCCTGACCCAGTAAAACTCTACTCTCAATCACCAGATGCAACCCAGATCCCAAGAGTCAACAAAACCACAGTACTTGGACTCACATTTGACTTTAACCTTCGCTTTCACACACACAACACCCAAGAAAGCTATAGCCTCAAACGCTCTATCAAAACTCTACCCACTCAAACATGCCTCCCAAGCCACCAAGCTCTATCTATACAAAAAACTTATTCTCCCACTCCTAACATATGCACCGATCCCACTCACACTTGCAGCACCAACAAATAGGATGAAACTCCAGCGTACCCAGAACAGGGCTCTGAGATGGGTGTTCGATACCCATTGGCAGGACTTCACCACCAGTGAGGCCCTGCATGAGTGGGCGAACATCCCACCTCTGAACATAACCTGGGATACTATGGGGAAGAAACAGATTGACAGAATTCTCACCTATCATGACAACTACGACACGTTCCTCAGAAACGTCCTAAGCAGACCCAGACATACGCACAACCTCTTTAACCTGATCGACGATCCACCTCCTGCTCCGTCCTTTACATAACCCCTCTCCTATAGTATCACTACTCAAATCACCAAACTTCCAACTATAGCCTCCTAACTCTTCTCCCCCCTCTTTAGGGGGGGGACCAACTAGCTCCCGTTTTCTGGTGCCTTGGGTGGGGCACGATGCTGATTAACAGATCTAAGACCACATCTGGTGTGAGCCTCCAGGGCACACCCAGCCGAGGGCTGCTGTCTCCGTGGGTGCTCAGAAAAGACGAAATGTTGTCACGGAGATCCGATTCCTTGCCTTCACTGCCTAGTCTGGTCATAACGATTTCAATGCCATGCAGCTGGGTCTAGCCCTGGCACTTTACCTCATACTGAAAACCCTTCCTCTCACCCCCACTAATTCTTCCCCTATCCCCACTTCCACGCTCACCCATTAGGGTATCTTGACCTATATTTAAATGAATGAATGAATGTCCTTTCCTCCATCATCACATCAAGCAGGAGAGGAAGCTTGCACCTAGCACTGCCGGGTGGGTAAATATTGAGCAGCAACGTGAGCGCTTCCCTCCTGATTTCTAGCGTGGTGCCTGCATAGGCATCATGCTTTTCAGAGTGAAGGTGCGGTTCCGAGGAACCGACACCACTTTTAACAAGGCCGAGATCATGGACCTATTGACCTCGACCTCTGGGGTAGCACCCATCGACGTCGTTATAGACATTAAGGGACCCCAAATTCTCTTCAGTAGTGCAGCTGCACTAGAAGCCCCTTTCACCACAACATCGACCACTGCACTCGAGGCAAAGGGGCTAACACTCCTGCCTCCCCTCCAGTTCCAGGCTGTAAGAACAATATTCATCCACAGAGTGAGTGCCATCATCGCCGAACAGCCCATCACTGAGATCGCGAAGAGCATAAACGCTCTGAACCGGTCTCTCACAGCCATCTCGGCCCACCTCATCCAGCAGGGTGAAAGCGGGAGGCCAACCCTCAAGGTCACCCTCAAGACTCCAGCAGAGGCTACTCTCGCGGCCGACAACGGACTCAGATGCTGTGGAGTGGCCTGCACACCACACCAGATCACCAGGCAGCGTTACTTCCGCCTTCGTCAAAGTTTTCGGTGTTATCAATACACCCACTACGCCCAGAAGTGCCCAAACAGGCTGCAGAAATGCAGCATTTGTACTGGAGAACACCATCACAGGACCTGCACAGCCACCATCAAGCGCTGTCTACTTTGCAACGGAGAACACACAGCCGTCTCTCAAGACTGCCCCTCCAGGCAGGAAGAAATAACGAAAATGATCGACGCCAGACCTCGCAATCCTACTCCAAGAGTGAAATCTTTCAACATTCAAGCAGAAGCCTTCCCAGCACTCCCGACAAGTGGCGCCGCGAGCGGCCCACAACTCGACTACTGGACCAGCAGCTCCCACGCCAGCCACTCAAGGTCACAGACAACACCTCTCAACCCAGCCAGCCAGCCGTCCTCACTCACGCCGCCAGCAGCCACCCCTGATAGCACTGTTGCAGCCCTGATACACTTCGCAACGGCGCTCTCAGGTGAAGATCTCGGACTACGATATGAATTACTCAAGGAACTATACAAGGAGAACAACCTACCACCGTTTGTGATACCAGAGGCCATGTTCACCTCCTGCTCTACTACAACAGAGGCCAACCCTACACCAGCCACTCCTGCAAACCCGACTACGGCAAACGACAGCACCCCGACGGCTTCTCAACCGATCTCAACATCTGCTGAACCATCAACTGTCATCGCACCTGAACCCAAAGTGACTACCAGCATAGCAGCCCCGAAAATGTTCAACCCATACACTACTGTCATTAGTTTTGTCGAAGAAAACACCGACCCGAGAATGCAAGAATTCCATGTACCACTGCGGGACCCAGTATATGAACACGAGGACGGCGACGGCTTCGAATTGTCAGAATACGACCAAGAATCGATCTACCCAGTAAGCCTAGAAGGTCTGCAATCCCCACGCAGATTCCTGATTCACGACCCCAAGGACACAGAAGAACCATTATCAATCCTGGACGTGGAAGCAGGAACAATAACGAAGAAACACAGAAACGGCGAGGAAACTGTTACCAGGGTAGTAACTCGCATGAAAACCCTGATGTACAACAGCGTATGGCGAGCAGTAAAAGAAGAACTGAACGAATATAAAGTAGCGACAAGACCCACACCTTCACCAAGCACGCCAACAGACCAAACTCCACGCAAGAGAACAAGGAAAAATAACAAGCCTAGCTTCAGCACCAGACTCGCCCGAAGGTAGCCGCCTTCACCCTCCCCCCCTCTTTAGGGGTATAGGGACCTAATTTTCCTCGTTTTGAGGTGGTGGAACCCCCTGCAAGCTTCGGAGCAGACCAACGTGCAGGACAGAAGACGGAAGACTCCAGCTTCAAAGAAGAAAGAAGACTTCAGCTTCAAAGAAGAAAGAAGACTTCAACTCCTAAGAAGAAAGAAGACTCCACACATCATGAGGAAAGAAGACCTCACACCGCCGCCCCTCCCTCAGGACCCTGCCCGCCAAGCCTAAGCCGACCAGGTGTTCAAGTAGCCTCATATTCAGCCGCGCAGCTGGGTCTAGCCCTGGCTCTCTCTCTACAACTCCGACACTTCCTCTCACCCAAGCTATTCTTCACCTATACCCACTTCAAAGCTCACCCGAAGGGTATCTTGTCCTATATTTAATTCAATTCGATTCGTCCTTTCCTCCCAGGTGGGGCCACAGCACGTGCTTGCGCCCTGTGTCTCCCTGCCTGGCTTGTTTGCTATGCCGATCTACTGCTAGAACCTCGTGATAGTGCGAGTCAACTAGCAGTGGGGGTTGCCCTCGAGTAACACTTTCAGGACTCACGAATACTTTGTATTTGTCCCGAACCGGGTTCAATTAGCCTGCTAGGAACCCGGAATTACGCCTCTGACAACCGAGCTCCAACCCACAGCTCACGAGCCTAAGATCCACAGCTCCACGGAGATCACAGCTACCCAGCTGAGTCAACCCACCACCACCTCCTCCACCAGACCACTACCTCACCTAAAATGCACTGCCTTCGCCTCCTCTATGCTCTTGATCCTCCCCCCTGACCCTGACGGAATAGGACAGAAAATCTACATGATCACCCAGACTCCTTACACCTCCATCACCCCCATTGACAAAGGAATAAAGCTCTTTCTACCCTCTGAATCTGACCTCTATGCTTGCCTCACCCCCAAAGCCCGAACAGGACTACAGACACTTGGACTCACCCCTGCACTGACACTGGAACAGAAACATAATTGCACTGCTGTTGCCTTCAACGTAGACACCACCCTCCTCTCCACGATTACAACTTTAGACAAACAACGTACTGCCGACATAGGAAAAGCCAACAACATCATCATAGATCTCTTCCACCCACCAAACACAAAGATCCTCAGAATCCGATGCTCCTCCCTCACTGAAGCTGAATCCCTCCTCACACATGGCTTTAAAGCAGACCACATTTCCATCCCACATTATAACCTCAAGATGAGCACATACCAATCCATTACACAATGCTTCAAGTGCTATGGATTCAACCATACCACCAGGCAATGCAAGGAAAAGGAACAAGCCTGCTCCTTATGCGCCAACAAAGGACATTTCTGGAAAGACTGCACAGAAGGTTCACGATGCTGTATAAACTGTGGTGAAAACCATCCTGCCACCCACCACAATTGCAAAATCAGGGTGCAACTCATCAAGGCAATGAAGAATAAGACCCCAAACACACTACCCCAATATCAGGCCCAGACAGCACGCCAGCTCTATCCCCAAAACCTCACTAACCAGCTTCACCGCCCCAACACACTTCCCCAAAATGCTCAAACAATACCCATCAACCCTCAAGGTAGAGGCGCCCTGCTCCCCACCCCCCCCCAGGTTTCCCACCTCTCCAAACCCACACCACCAGTGGACACCATCTCGCAAACCACCATACTCAGGCCCCCCCTCCCCCCCCCCTCACCCACCAACAGACGACACCCCGAGAATAGTGGCAGCTATCATAATAGCACAGATATCAGCACAAGGAGACACGAGGAAGGCAATTTCCAACATTCAACTAATCCTACTAGCAAACAACCTCCCTCCAATAGTCATCCCTTCCAGCTTGGCGTCACAACCAGTACAACCCCTAACACCTCCCCCCCATCACCCCACAAGCACTTACACCACCACCACCACCGCCCCTTATTACTCCCCAGACACCAAACCCAGTATCACCCCCACCCCCTATCACACTCCAGGCATCAAACCCAGTGCCACCCCCACTCCTCATCACCTCCCAGACAAAAAACCCAGCACCACCCCCACCCCCTATCACAACCCAGGCAACAAACCCAGTACAACCCCCACCTCTCATCACCTCCCAGACAAAAAACCCAGCACCACCCCCACTCTCTTCCCCACCCCCCATCACCCCCCAGGCATCAAACACAGTACCACCCCTACTCTCGCCCCCACCCCTCACCACCTCCCAGACAACAAACCCAACACCACCCCCTCCCCCCATCACCCCCCAAGCACCAAACCCAGAACCATCTACACCCTCCCCTGACACCCAGGCCTCTAACTGCTTCTCACAGACCACGCTCCCCATGACAGCTACCCCTCTTCAGTCAAAAAGGTCAAGCTCACCAAAACACAAAAGAACTCTCCAAGTGAAAAGAACAAACTCACCAAAACAAAACAAAAAATTTCTGCATGCAAGACGAACAACCCCAATACACAAGAAAACCGACCCATCAATAAAAAGGACATCAGATACCAAGAAACATGTAACCTCCCTCACCTTAGCCCACACGCCCAACACGTCAACTCACCTCACGCCCAACACGCTAGCCAACCTCACGCCCCTAACCCAATACCACACAGGTACAAAGCCCAAAATCCCACAAAATCAGCCCCAAAACGTGTCTTTCTCAGCCAAGAGGACTAACACCTCCCCAGACCACTCCCTCACCCCTACACCAAAACTTCCTAAATTCATATCAGAAACCATGCAAAACGGATGTCAAACATATCTCCTACCCAAATCTATAATTACCAAATCTATCTACACAACGAATCAATCCACAAAGAAGAACCTCTCCGGTTCAAACGCCACAAACACTCCCCCATCAAGTCAGTAAACAATGAAAATCACACAATTTAACGTTAGAGCATACTACAACATCAGACACCTAATAGCTAACTTTGTGGAGAATGAAAGACCGGATGTGCTGCTACTGAACAGCACATTCGTGACGAACTCTCACAAAATTAGACATTTTGGCTTCACAACATACCAATCTCCTGATGAAGCATACGAAGGGGTTGCTATTCTGATAAAGAACACCTATAAACATGACCTCCTCACTACCAACTGGCAGCACAAACACTTCCTAGCAGTCCGCATTCACACTCAACACGGGCAGATGATCATTGGTACCACATACATTCGTCCAAACTTAGGTCTCCCGCTCCAGGACCTAAACACACTCTTCAACCACACACACATACCAGTCTTCCTCCTAGCAGACCTAAATGCAAAACACCAAACGTTCAACCATCGCCAACACAACATGCACGGTCAACAACTACACCAACTCCACCAAAACAAATGTTACGGACCCGAGCCCAACGTCTGAGCACGGAGCAGTGACGACCACGCCATCTGTGGGTCAGCTCCTGAAACCCCCTCCAAATGGACGACGACACCTGGTGAGGACGAGGTGTACTGGCCACAAGGGCAAGTTTCCACTCCTGATTAGCTCATAACACAGCCTCTGCTGACCTCTGGTGAGGTGGAGCCTAGACAGCAACGCCATCTATGGAGTAGATACGTCGGGCGTTTGTGTCCAAGCTGGTAAGTGACATGCCCTAGTGTGTCTCTATTATTGATGACGTGTCTGCTTACAGAGTCGACCTGGGACTGCTGTAATGGAAGTTGAGTCAGTCTACCCAAGGCAGCCGTCTCGTCACCAAGTGTTTGCTGCAGCAGCTGTGAGTCGCCCCCCGGATGAACACTGTGGTGTTACCCTGCCTGTGAAGCGGCAGTTGAAGGATTGTCATACCCAGGACTGACTGGTGGAAACGCTTAACCACTGGGGTGTTGTGGAAAGGAGAGTGATCTGTGGTATCACACGAGGCTCCTGACTAGGGTTCGCTACCTTAGTATCGATCGTGGACTGGCCTAACCAGCGTCGCTGATTTCGAACCTGCCAGCTATTTGCTGGACTTGTGGTTGACGGCCTCCACAACGGTGCCTCCAGTGGAACTGTGTTTTGGCTGGCCTGTGGCCGGGGTAGCCTCAAGATTCTCGAAGGATTCGTCGTGAGGCCACAAGAGCACCAAGGACTTGGCATCGTGAGCACCGTGAAGATCCAGAGTCTTCAGAAGAAAACAGTGTATATAATAGTGTTTATACCCCCCCCCCCCCGTGTAATCTTCTTATATATATTTATTGGTGACGGTAATTATATTATTAAGTTTTTGCCTTTATTTCCCTTCCCCTTTTATTTACTTGCGTTACGGATCTCATCCCTTGAAAGCCACTACTGGCTTGGGGCCGGATACCCTTCCTCTAGCAACATCAGAGTAAGAACCTGGTTGCGACCCGAGAGGGCCGTAACATAATTGGCATCCCCAGCGGGATCCGACCCCTTGTCAAGTATGTTTGACAGGGGTGGTGAAGTGGCGTAATCCCTGTAAATAATTACCCCCGTGTGTGACTATTAGGACGTTATACGTCCTGTGCGGTGCTCGCTGTGATTAAGTGCAATATTGTGTAGTGCGGTGCCCGAAGTAATTACGTGCAATATTGGCAAGTGAGGCGCCAGGTGCGATAAAGTGCAATATTGACGTAGAACAGTGCTCGGGGCGTTAAGTGCTAACGTGAAAGCGGTGTGTTAAGTGCCAGTTAAGTGCTTCCATCTCAGTGACAATGGCAGAAAAATCGACCATCGACGATCTGGACGATGTTCAGGCTTTTCTGAACAGGGAGGACTGTCTTGCCAGATTGAAATATCTGGGCAAACAGGAACTCGTACTGGTGAGTGCCTACCTGGAGATCAAGATACGTGCCAGTGATTCCCGTGTGGAGATCTTGTCCAAGGTTCACCGGCATTTGAAGGCCGAAGAAAAACAGGAAGATGAGGCACAAAGTACAAAAGAAGGTGAGGAAATAGCTTCCACTGAAAAGGAAGATAAAGGCAGTGACAGTGACAGCGATGCAGGTGAGCTGAATATAAGTTTACTTACAGTCAAAATGCGTGCCTTAGAAATGAATCGTGAGATAGAATGGAAGAAGTTAGAAATAGAACGGGAATTAAAAGATAAAGAAATGGAGATGAAAGAAAAAGAATTGGCGATGAGGCGTTTAGAATTAGAACGAGAAAGAGAAAGAGAAGAGCGAGAAAGAGCGAGAAAGAGAAGAGAGACGAGAGAGAGAAGAACGAGAAAGAGAAAGAGAAGAACGAGAAAGAGAGAGAGAAGAGCGAGAAAGGGAAGAGAAACGGCGAGAGAGAGAAGAAAAAGAAAGACAGGGACAACATGAACTAGAAGTATTGTGGTTAGGTGGTCGGAGGCCAACGACGGAAACCAGTAGTTTCGATCCGGTAAGGAACATCAAAATGGTCCCGAAGTTCAACGAGAAGGAAGTTTCGAAGTTCTTCGCAGCCTTCGAGAAAGTCGCTGCCTCTTTGGAGTGGCCAAGGGAGAATTGGGCCATCATGATACAGTCAGTCTTGACTGGGAAGGCCCAAATCGCCTACTCCACGTTATCCCTTGACGACTCCGGCGATTATGACAAGGTGAAGGTCGTGCTCATGGCGTACCAATTGGTACCTGAGGCTTACAGGCAGAAGTTCAGGAACCTGAAGAAGACCTCAGAGCACACTTTCACCGAATTCGCCACAATCAAGGAGCGACTTTTCCAGGAGTGGTGTGCCTCTCGGAAGGTGGAGACCAAAGAAGACCTGGAGCAGCTCATACTGTTAGAGGACTTCAAGGATTGTTTGTCTGGAGACCTGAAGACGTACTTAGAGGAACAGCAGGTGGAGACCTTGAGTGCGGCAGCCACCATGGCTGAGGAATACATCTTGACGCACAGGCCTTCTGCTAAGTACGTCCCGAGGCATTACCAACGCCGGTTTGACAAACCTCATGACGAAGAAGAGACCGCCGTCCCACAAAGCGCTAAGAAGACGCCCCCAAGTAGCCCTCGAAGGACGAGTCCTAGCAGTCCGAAACACCGGAGTCCGAGGAGGAATGTGGTGTGCTGGACTTGTGGGCAGAAAGGGTATGTAGCTGCTATGTGCCGAGGCAGAAGAGGTAGCGGCGCACGAAGGGAGGTGATGTTGATGAGCTGTGTAACATCACCAGCAGGAAGCCAGTCTACGACTACTCAGGAAGAACCAAGTTTGTTCGCCCCTCACACTTCAGGCGGGTATGTATCGAGTGATCATACTGGTAGAGCAGTTGTAGTGCTCAGAGATAGTGGAGCAGCCCAGTCCCTGATCGTGAGAAACTCGTTACCCGAGGGAATGAGTGTGGACGGGAGACCAGAGGTTGTCCTGGTTGGGTTTCCTAGGACGCAGTACATCGCCCCCTTAGTGCCGGTACATCTCGACTCGCCTTACTTCAGCGGCAAATGTGCGTTGGCAGTAGTCGATACCCTACCTCTAGCAGGGATTGACGTGGTACTAGCCAACGACCTGGTGGCAGATTGGAGCATCAATCATCCCAAGGTTGCGGACGAGTCAGCCGGAACAGCAAGGTCTGAGGTAACAGCAGGCAGTGGTAATGTCCAGGTACAGTCAGACCCGGAATCAGGTAATATGTTTAATCCTTCCTCTCACCTACAGATCGACAACATCCTAGCAGAGTCTCCTGATTCTTCTCCCAATAAGGAACATGAGGTTACGATGGCAGAGGCAACTGAGCATGAAGAGAGGTCTCGTGTGCAAGTACCCACGGATACCAAAGAGTCTGGAGCGAAGGCGGATGTGTACTTGCGGTATGGCAAGGTACAGCGTTCATTGAACCGGCCAGAGATTCCCCAGACGTCAGAGGTATGTGAGGTATGTGTGAAGGTTCTAGCGCCCTCTTTAGTCCAAACCAGGCTAGTAGATATTGCCGGCTATGGACATGACAGGCTCAGGAAGCTTATCCCTATGTTGACCAAATGTTTCTTAGCGGTGTTTTGTTTTGTTCTCGTATGTGTTCTCAGTAAGGACCAGTGGACGACCCGACAGATGATGGCTCCCTTGAACATCGCGAAGAGATCCCAGGGATTAGAGACGTGCACTGTGAGTGTTGCAGTCAAAGGAGGGGCCTGGAAGGTGATGGTTGATACAGGAGGTACGAGAGGTGATATTATGAGTGATTGTTTCCGACAGGTTGACACCCCCCGCGTGATGGCTGAGTCTGGATTCAGCGTTATGCGGAACGTTGGTCGACCTGACGGTGGCAGAGCGAATGCCATCCTCGATGTACGAGCAGCCCTGTTGGAACTAGGTGTGAGCCTAGTAGAGGCGTATGCTGTGAGTACTGATTTAACTGTCGCTGTCACTCTAAATAATCCAACCCCTGTATTCCAGGTTCCCGTCTCCCTGAAGGATCGCCGGACCGGTACTAGAAATACCGTCTGTAACCAGCCATCAACGATGCCACGACACAGGGAGGTGTTGAGTCGCCCAAGATCGAGTCTATACCGATCCGTACTCGAGACACGTGAGATGGTTATGTCCCTGCTTGCCATCTCCGTGGAGGTGTGGAAAAGTACATCAGGCAGGTCATTGCCTTCCATTTTCAAATTCCCTTTGCCCCAGTGTCCCAGGGTTTCTCCTTAGGACAGTTCTGTGGACGAGACAGCCTCGCCGTTCCAGTTTACAGTGTACGTGAGTCCATTTGGAGTTGTGTCCCCGTACTAATTTGGTTTGTGTTTCTCTTTATAGAACCCCAAACCAAATTCTTTTAGGTGGGGAGGTGTTACGGACCCGAGCCCAACGTCCGAGCACGGAGCAGTGACGACCACGCCATCTGTGGGTCAGCTGCCGAAACCCCCTCCAAATGGACGACGACACCTGGTGAGGACGAGGTGTATTGGCCACAAGGGCTAGTTTCCAGTCCTGATTAGCTCGTAACACAGCCTCTGCTGACCTCTGGTGAGGTGGAGCTTAGACAGCAATGCCATCTATGGAGTAGATACGTCAAGCGTTTGTGTCTAAGCCGGTAAGTGACATGCCCTAGTGTGTCTCTATTATTGATGACGTGTCTGCTTACAGAGTCGACCTGGGACTGCTGTAATGGAAGTTGAGTCAGTCTACCCAAGGCAGTCGTCTCGTCTCCAAGTGTTTGCTGCAGCAGCTGTGAGTCGCCCCCGGATGAACACTGTGGTGTTGACCTGCCTGTGAAGTGGCAGTTGAGGGATTGTCATATCCGGGACTGACTGGAGGAGACGCTTAACCACTGGGGAGTTGTGGCAAGGAGAGTGATCTGTGGTATCACACGAGGCTCCTGACTAGGGTTCGCTACCTTAGTATCGATCGTGGACTGGCCTAACCAGCGTCGCTGATTTCGAACCTGCCAGCTATCTGCTGGACTTGTGGTTGACGGCCTCCACCACGGTGCCCCCAGTGGAACTGTGTTTTGGCTGGCCTGTGGCCAGGGTAGCCTCAAGATTCTCGAAGGATTCGTCGTGAGGCCACAAGAGCACCAAGGACTTGGCATCGTGAGCACCGTGAAGATCCAGAGTCTTCAGAAGAAGACAACAGTGTATATAATAGTGTTTATACCCCCCCCCCCTGTGTAATCTTCTTATATATATTTATTGGTGACGGTAATTATATTATTAAGTTTTTGCCTTTATTTCCCTTCCCCCTTTTATTTACTTGCGTTACGGATCTCATCCCTTGAAAGCCACTACTGGCTTGGGGCCGGATACCCTTCCTCTAACATCATCAGAGTAAGAACCCGGTTGCGACCCGAGAGGGCCGTAACAACAAACACCTCACCTTCCTTGGCCCTGACTTCCAAACAACCTACGCACACAATGGAACTGGGAGACCAGATCTCATCCTCACCAACAGAGCAGGCACCCACCTCCAACACTACATCACACCCGGACCCCTCACTGGCTCAGATCACATACCCATATCACTCACACTCTCCAGCAACCCCATACTCATCCCAGCCACCCCACAATATGACTATCAAAATGCAGACTGGGAAGCCTTCAAACAACACCTAACTGCCAGCACACAGCCCTACAACTTCCAAGACAAACCACACATAGACATAGATTCCCAAATCCTCACCATCCAGAATAACATCATACAAGCAGCTGATGCTAACATTCCAAAAACTACCCACAAAACCAGATACTCCTTTTTTCCTTCGATCAGAACAAAAAGGCTACTCTCCTGCTATCACAACAGATTCACCCACAACCTTCACAGATACAATCAAGTAAACACAGACCTCACTATACTCAAAAACCACATACTCAACAGCCTTGACCAAGACCATGCTAACCACAGGGAGAAACTCATACATAAAGCTGAAATACAAAGAAAAACAACTCCACAACAATTCTGGAACTTCATAAAGAGGATCAGAGGAAACTCCTCCTCTTCTGCCTTTACATACATCACTCACAACAATCAAAACTACACCGATCCCTCAGAAGTAGTAGGCATATTCAAACAACACTGGCAGGACATCTTCAATCCCCACCCCCCACAGCAATACAAAACAAACAGTAGAAACATGGATCCGACACAACCCTCATGCCATCACACACTACCCTACCATTGACCTCACGACACTAGACGACTTAGAAAGTGACCTCACAGAATCAATACTACCTGAAGAAGTTAAACTCATGCTCAAGAACACCAGACGTAAAGCCCCAGGAGCCTCTGGCATTGGCCAAGCTCTCCTCAAGCAACTTCCAGACCCCCTAATCTTTGCACTCACAGACGTCTACAACGCCTCACTAGCATCAGGATATTTCCCAAGCCCATTCAAAGAAGACACAGCAATCCTCATTCCAAAACCCCAAAAATCCCCGACAGACCCCAAGAACTACAGACCGATCAGCCTACTTGAGACATTAGGGAAAGTATACGAAAAACTCATTAATCATAAACTCAGGAATCACCTAGAACACAAAAACATATTGACAGACAAACAATTTGGCTTCAGACAACACCGCTCAACACAAGACGCACTGAACATAATAACAAATTACCTCTCCATAAATAAACACCAGAGGGCCAAGACGGCCCTCATTGCAAAGGACGTCGAAAAAGCTTTTGACACTGTATGGCACGACGGCCTACGTTACAAACTCTGCACTCTATTTCAACTATCTGACAACATGCAGAGGCTACTTTGCAGCTTTCTCACAAATAGAAAGATGCAAATCAAGTTCCTCAGCAAGCTGTCAGGTTATTTCAACCTAAATGCAGGTGTCCCCCAGGGCTCAGTTCTTTCACCAACCTTGTACATACTCTATATAAACGACATCCCTGACCCAATATACTGGACATCAATGACCCTTTGCTACGCTGACGACGTAACCCAACTGATCACAGACTATACGATTAACGCCCTCACGATTAACGCCCTCACACGGAAAGCACAACAAGAAATAGACAAAGTCACCCTCTGGGAACACGACTGGTGAATAAAAACAAACCCCAACAAGTCTAAAATTACATACTTTTTCTACAACAAACGACATAACCCTGACCCAGTAAAACTCTACTCTCAATCACCAGATGCAACCCAGATCCCAAGAGTCAACAAAACCACAGTACTTGGACTCACATTTGACTTTAACCTTCGCTTTCACACACACATAACACCCAAGAAAGCTATAGCCTCAAACGCTCTATCAAAACTCTATCCACTCAAACATGCCTCCCAAGCCACCAAACTCTATCTATACAAAACACTTATTCTCCCACTCCTAACATATGCACCGATCCCACTCACACTTGCAGCACCAACAAATAGGAAGAAACTCCAGCGTACCCAGAACAGGGCTCTGAGATGGGTGTTCAATACCCATTGGCAGGACTTCACCACCAGTGAGGCCCTGCATGAGAGGGCGAACATCCCACCTCTGAACATAACCTGGGATACTTTGGGGAAGAAACAGATTGACAGAATTCTCACCTATCATGACGACTAGGACACGTTCCTCAGAAACGTCCTAAGCAGACCCAGACATACGCACAACCTCTTTAACCTGATCGACGATCCACCTCCTGCTCCGTCCTTTACATAACCCCTCTCCTATAATATCACTACTCAAATCACCAAACTTCCAACTATAGCCTCCTAACTCTTCTCCCCCCTCTTTAGGGGGGGACCAACTAGCTCCCGTTTCCTGGTGCCTTGGGTGGGGCACGATGCTGATTAACAGATCTAAGACCACATCTGGTGTGAGCCTCCAGGGCACACCCAGCTGAGGGCTGCTGTCTCCGTGGGTGCTCAGAAAAGACGAAATGTTGTCACGGAGATCCGATTCCTTGCCTTCACTGCCTAGTCTGGTCATAACGATTTCAATGCCATGCAGCTGGGTCTAGCCCTGGCACTTTACCTCATACTTAAAACCCTTCCTCTCACCCCCACTAATTCTTCCCCTATCCCCACTTCCACGCTCACCCATTAGGGTATCTTGACCTATATTTAATTCATTCATTCATTCTAGCGGTTCAGTACTTTGCTTTAAGAGGTCAGACCCCACCCTGATCCGGTGCATTAAACCGGTAAGAGACGGGAGACCTCTTAAGGAAAGTGCAACCCTCTAGATCAGGCTCTCCTGCATCCAGCACTGCTGGGTGGGTAAACATTAGGCAGCAACGATTAGAGCCATGATCTACCGAATCAAGGTACGATTCAGAGGGAACCAGACCCCTACTCGATCAGAGATATCGGATTTGATCACCACTACAACCAATGTTGCACCCCTGGACGTCGTAGTCAACGATGAAGGACTCCCTCAACTGCTGTTCAGCAGTGCCGAGGGCGTACAACGCCTCTTTAACCCCATTCACCTCACTGCTCTCGAGGAGGCGCACATGTTCCTCACCCCACCACGACACTACCTCGCAGCCAGGACTGTTTTTGTAAGGAGAGTGAGCTCCCTCATCTCCGAAAAAGCTACCACCGACGTCGCCACCAGCATAACCGAAGATAACCCTTCCTTGACTGCAGTCACTGTAAAATTCATCCCTGTGCAGGATAGCCGCCTCTCCACTATGAAGGTCACCTTCACCTCACCTGAGGAAGCTACCTCTGCTACCACCAACGGCTTCCGGTGCTTCGGCCTCGCTTGTACACCCCGACAAATAACAAGAGAACATTACTACCAGCTACGACAGTGTTTTAAGTGCTATAGTTATGAGCACTTTACAAAACATTGCCCATCTCAGGACCAACGGTGCAGCAAGTGCGCCGAGAATCACCACTTCAAACAATGCACCAGCGACTTCCTCAAATGACTTCTCTGCCAAGGTCACCATACTGCCGTCTCTGCTGAGTGTCCACAAAGACGTCAAGAAATACAGAAGATGACCGAAGCCAGGCAAGCCAACACCACACGACGAGAACCATCAACATTCAACGTGCAAGCCGCCAACTTTCCTCTGCTTCCGGGAGGGGGCGGAGCTTCTGCACAGACTGCATCCCATTGGGGCCCTGGGTCCCAGCCCGCCAACCAATCATTGACGCAGCAGCGACAGCCACAACTTTACTCTGCTGAATCAACAAGCCAGCCCTCACCACACCAGATGCTGCTCCCTAACAGGAACCATAATGTCATAATGGGACTCATCCGCACTGCTGAAATGATTGCAGGCACGAACACCAAGGAATTTGTACGAATTCTGAACATTATGTACGCTGACAACGGTTTACCAACATTTACTGTTCGTGACGAGCTCTTCACAACAACAGCCTCAGCCAACACCAATGCTACGACTTCAGCAACAAATACCACTTCTGCTTCTAACATCAACATCACCATCTCTTCAACTGCATTGGCAGATATCCTGTCTGCTGACGCCCACCCTGTGCAACCTGCTACAGATTCTGCTACATCCTTGCACACTGCTACTACTCCAGACGAACCATCTACTTCTCCAGTGGTACCTGAGACTGCACCAACTTCACCAGCTTCACCAGAAAATACACCAGCCGCACCTGAGACTACACCAGCTTCACAGGTACCTACACCTGATGCTTCTGCAAACCAACACTTGTTTTCCGATGATGACTCTACTGCCTCGATTGACGTTGAAGCACAATCGCCATCTCCAGCAACAGAGGAGTCTCCAAGAGTCTCTGCACTATATGATCAACGTGAAAAACTTACACTTGGAACTCCCGAATACAGACGCCTCTCCAGCAAAATACTCAACACAAGATATGCGGAATGCCTGCTGAATGATCCAAACTTATATCTTTTCATAGGCACCGGAAGCAGTAGCACGTCGCGCTCACAGTGAGAATTAGGCGATACGCTGTTTGAGCGCCCCAGCACCTGCAACCACCTGCCTCTGCATTATTGCAGCTACATGGGACCACCGTTTTGAGGCATCTGACATCACAACCACTACAGTGACCCAATCAGCATGGATTCAACAACAGCCAGAGATGCAGAGCGCTAGTAGCACCTGTTGCTAACTTGCAAGGTCAGGGCCGCTTGGTCGGCCCAGACGAGCATACTCTCGTGGTAACCCTACCTGGGGCCACATTCTTATCGTGGTAACCCTATCTGGGGCCACAGCCATCTTCCATCCAAGGCAACACATAGGCAAACTGGCACACACTTCTTTTCAGGCAACGACGGCTCTTCCTCTCGACGTGTTCACGGTTTAGATTATAGCTTTATCAGTGAGATAGCGTGCAAAGATACATTACCCTAGTGGGCCAACCCGTACTGCCACCCTGAATAAAACCAGGGACAGCTGGATGGCCTAACTTACGTAATGTGTATTGCCGTGTATAGCACTCTTTCTCTCCTCTGCTAAACATTTCTTCCTCTTCAGGCCGGGACCTACCCCCTGTGCGGTGAAAGTGCAGTGGGGTATTCGTCCTTTCCTCCCAGGTGGGGCCACAGCACGTGCTTGCGCCCTGTCTCCCTGCCTGGCTTGTTTGCTATGCCGATCCACTGCTAGAACCTCGTGATAGTGCGAGTCAACTAGCAGTGGGGGTTGCCCTCGAGTAATACTTTCAGGACTCACGAAGACTTCGTATTTGTCCCGAACCGGGTTCAATTAGCCTGCTAGGAACCCGGAATTACGCCTCTGACAACCGAGCTCCAACCCACAGCTCACGAGCCTAAGATCCACAGCTCCACGGAGATCACAGCTACCCAGCTGAGTCAACCCACCACCACCTCCTCCACCAGACCACTACCTCACCTAAAATGCACTGCCTTCGCCTCCTCTATGCTCTTGATCCTCCCCCTGACCCTGACGGAATAGGACAGAAAATCTACATGATCACCCAGATTCCTTACACCTCCATCACCCCCACTGACAAAGGAATAAAGCTCTTTCTACCCTCTGAATCTGACCTCTATGCTTGCCTCACTCCCAAAGTCCGAGAAGGACTACTGACAATAGGACTTACCCACGCACTGACCTTAGAGCAGAAGCACAACTGCACTGCTGTTGCATTCAATGTAGACACCACTCGCCTCTCCACAGTAACAACCTTAGACGGACAACACATTACCAACATCGGGAAAGTCAACAATATCATCTCAGAAGACCTCTTCCATCCACCCAACACCAAGATCCTCAGACTCCGCTGCTCCTCCCTCACTGAACCTGAATCCCTCCTCACTAAGGGATTTAAATTAGACCACATCTCCATCCCGCACTACAACCTTAAGAAAAGCTCATACCAAACTATCAGACAATGCTTCAAGTGTTATGGCTTCAACCATACCACTAGACACTACAGAGAAAAGGAACAAGGCTGCTCCTTATGCGGAAACAGAGTACACTTCTGGAAAACCTGCACAGACTGCACTCGGACCTGTATAAACTGCAGTGGAAACCACCCTGCCACCCACCACACCTGCAAACTGCGGTGGAAACCACCCTGCCACCCACCACACCTGCAAACTGCGGTGGAAACCACCCGGCCACCCACCACACCTGCAAACTCAGGATACAACTCTTAAAGTCAATGAGGGAAAAGACCCCAACACACTATCCCGCTATCAGGCCCCAACCCGTTCTCGCACTTTCTTACAGTCAATATTGACTTATTAATTATGTGCATATGTGACATACTAAACATACTAGTTTACCTTGAAATGCTTCAAAAGAAAACACCGACCTTACCTAACCTTGTTAGTATGTTAAGATAAGCATCTTATTGCTTCGTAATTACAATTATTACTTAACCTATACCTATAATAGGTTAAGTAATAATTGTAATTACAAAGCAATAAGATGCTTATCTTAACATACTAAGAAGGTTAGGTAAGGTCGGTGTTTTCTATGAAGCTTTTCAAGGTAAACTAGTATGTTTAGTGTCACATATGCACGTAATTAATAAGTCAATATTGACTATAAAAAAGTGCGAGAACGGGTTACAGGCCCAAACTACATGCCACCTCCCCCCCCCCAAAAAAAAAAATAACTCACTACCCAGCCCCACTACCCCAACACACTCCCCCTAAATGCTCAACCCGCACGGAAGGGAGCCCTCCTCCCCCCTCCCAGGTTTCCCACCCCTACAAAACCACACGACCATTGGACACCATCTCCCACACCACCACACTCAGACCCCCCCCCCCCCGCCCCACACCACCACACACTGCCCTCCCCCAACACCCCACCACCCACTCCCACACCTGCCAACATATGACACCCCGAGAATGGTTGCTGCCCTTCTCACAGTCCAGATACTTGCACAAGGAGATATGTACAAGACAATCACCAACATTCAACAGATTCTGACAACAACCTCCCATACATAACCATCCCGCCCAGCATGACACCACACCCAGCACCACTCCCACCCCCCTTCACCCTCAGGCATCAATCCCAGCTCCTCCCCCCCCCCCCCCCGTCACCCCCAAGTATACAACCCAACACCCTCCCCTCTCCCCTGTCCCCCTGGCCTCCAACTGTTTCTCACACACCCCGCCCCCCATGACAGCTACCACTCTCCAGACTAGAAGAACAAACTCACCAAAACACAAGAAAACTCTCCAGGCAAAACGAACCTCATCAAACATAAGACAACCGAGCCAGCACACAGAAGGACATTAGGCACCAAGACGCATGTACCCTCCTTCACCTTAGCCCACCTCACGCCCAACACGTCAACCCACCTCACGCCCAACACGCAAGCCACCCCACGCCCAATACGTCAACCCACCTCACGCCCAGCACGTCAACCCGCCCCACGCCCAACACGCAAGCCACCCCACGCCCAATACGTCAACCTACCTCACGCCCAGCACGTCAACCCACCCCACGCCCAACACGTCAACCCACCCCACGCCCAACACGTCAACCCACCCCCACGCCCATTACCCAATACCACACAGGTACAAGGCCAAAGATCCCATTAGCTCAGCCCCAACACCCGTCCTTCTCAGCCAAAAGGAAAGAGACCTCCCCAGACCACCACCACCCCCCCACACCCCCGTAACCAAAATTGGCTAAGTATACCAACCCGTCCTCTTAAAAATAGTCGCTTTTGGCTCATATTGGCTTTTATATGTGCGCTATTGCCAAAAGTGGACGTAATTTGAAATGAAATCGGCTCACGGAAGTGATATATCGTACTGACCCATTTTCTGTTTCAGTCTTCCGGCTTATTCATAAAGGTTAAGAGAGGAAACTTTCAACTAACGTTTTTCATAACGTTTTGAAACTTTATGAGAATTTCCTGTCCACCTAACCTATCAGAGAACCCTTAACTAACGGTTGTTGAAAAAAATCTCAAATTTATTTTCATTTTTTTTTCATTTTTTAATTACGTCCACTTTCGGTCATACGGGCAAACGGCCAACAGCGAGTTATTTTTAAGAGGACAGGTCAGGTCGAGTATACACACTCACTTTACTCACCCGACATGATCATTGTCAGAACTATCCACCACACAACCCAATGCACAAAGGAGTACCTCTCGAATTTAATTAACTGCCACAAACACTCCCTCACCCAGTCAGTAAACAATGAAAATCACACAATTCAATGTTAGAGCCTACTACAGTATCAGGCACCTAATTGCTAACTTTGTGGAGACCAAAAGACCGAATGTGCTGTAACTGAACAGTACATATGTGACAAACTCACAAAATTAGACATAATGGTTACACAATATACCAATCCCCCTATGAAGCACATAAAAGGGTTTGCATTCTGGTTAAGAGCACATTCAAACATGACCTCCTCACCGCCATCTGGCAGCACAAACACTTCCTAGCAATCCGCGATCACACACAACATGGACAGATGATCATTGGCACCACTTACATTTACCCAGATTCGCCGCTCGGCCACTGGAGGGGGTGGTTGTCGTGATTCCGCTCCTCAGTCGTTGCCTGACGCTGCAAGGTGGTGGTTGGTTGTTTACGGTGGAGTGCGCTGGCTGGCCGGTGGGCGGCTGGCGGTATGGCGACGTTTAGTGGAGGCCTGATTCACCGTGTCGATACTGTGGGGCTCGACTTCAGTGCACCTGTGGATTGGCCTGTGGTGTAAGTTGCGTTGTTGGATGTTTTGCGTGTGTTTGTCCCCGATCTTCTGGGACTGGAGAAGATGTCTGCTAGACGAGTGGTGGTGAAGTTTGCCAAGACGTCTGTTTACCTGGCTTTTGTAAAGCGCTGTTCTGACCGGTCATAACCATTTCCTGTTTCCGCTGTATCTGTTATGGTCTTGGATCTGTGGGCCCCATTAACATTTGAGTGTGTCCTTGGTGTACCGTTTGACTTCCCTGAACAAGGTTGTGTGCTGGTCTTGCCAGGTATGGTAAAGTGGTCTCACATCATGTCAACACTTTGGGTTCTGGACGGCTGCAGGGCTCAGTATTGGTGTGTGTATGAGGCTTGCCGCTGACATCCCCTCCCAGGTGCAGTTCTACGGGTATACTTTACAGGTCTTATCAGTTCCAACCGTGCACCTGTTTCCAGTG
Source organism: Procambarus clarkii (assembly GCF_040958095.1). NCBI lineage: Eukaryota > Metazoa > Arthropoda > Malacostraca > Decapoda > Cambaridae > Procambarus > Procambarus clarkii. The sequence continues at coordinate 101,501 of NW_027189130.1, forward strand.
TGGTATGGGGGTGGGGGGCCACCTAGTGGCCGCTTGCGGCGCTGCTCGGTCTATGGAGCTTCGGTTTTTCACCAGGATGAATTTCCCCCTTGGGTGGGGTTGTGGATACCCCTGTGGTGGCTGGTTCTGTTGCTGTGCCGTGTATCCTTCCTGCTTCGGGGGTGCCTGTTTCTCTGCCTGCCTCTGCTTCGTCTGCCATGCCGGTTGAACCCATGGCCTTGAGGGGCCCTGCTCATAGTGTTCTGACGTCGGTTGTTGTGGAGGTACCTCCGGCTCTGAGTGTGTCGCCGGTGGTGGTCGAGAATCCTGTGGTGGAGGTGTATGTGCCTCTTGGTGGGAGCGGTGTGCTTCCTCGTGGTGGGTGTGTCGTCACCCCTGCGTCTGCTGTTCAAGAGGCCTGCGCTGCTCCTGCTGCGGGTGACGTGTTGCGGCCTTCTGCGGAGCCTGGAGATGTGTTCCCCGTGGCTGCTCTGTGCTCCCCGTCGTAGGCACGTTCCACGGGAGCGCTCTAGAAGCAAGGGTCCTCCTGGTAAGAGGGTGGGGCCTTTGTGCAGTGTGGCTGGTGGTGGGCAGGTTCCTTGTGACGTGGATTTCCCGTTGGCTTCCCTGGCGGATGTGGGTTAGTGACAGCTGGAAAGTGGTGTCGGTGGCCCAATGTGATATGCTGGGTGTTGTGAGCACTTTGACGATTACGAAGTCTTCTGGGTCCTCAGTCACTGAGGGGACGTCCTCCGTGGGCCAACGGGTGGGTTGCCTTGTCATTGCGGCTGCAGCTCCTATGGTGGGTTCGTGTGCGCAACCGGAGGGGCCTCATGGGTTGGGGGGGACTCGATTGCTTGTATTTCTGTCTGTAGTTTGGGATTTATGTTGTTTCATGTACTGTTATGCACCTGTGTATGGAATGTAGGGCTGGTTATGTTTGTGTGTTATCTTTGTGTTTATATACTTACGGTTGTCTGGATGTGATTATGTTTTATGTTATTTCTTTCTTGTGCTATTTTTGTCACGTTCTGTTTTTTGTCATGTATCCTGTGCCCGTTTAGGGTTTTCTGTTTTCTGCTTTATCATGTATTTTTCGTTCTTGGTTATTCTTGTGAATGTTTGATATGTTTTCATGTATTATTCCTTTATTGTATTTATCCTGTGTGTTTTCATGTATGATTTCTTCTGGTGTTGCCTGTTTTTTTCTTTGTACATTGTGTTTTATTTTTTTAGGTGCAAAACGAGCTACTTTGTACTGTTATGCTCCTGTGTATGGGATGTAGGGCTGGTTATGTTTGTGTGTTACCTTTGTTTTTATGGACTTAGTTTTCTAGATGTGATTAGGTTTTATGTTATTTATTTCTTGTACTGTTTCTTTGTCACGTTCTGTATCCTGTGCCCGTTTAGGGTTTTTCTGTTTTATGCTTTATGTCGTGTATATGTCATTCTTGGTTATTCTTGTGTATGTTTGGTATGTTTTCATGTCTTATTCCTTTCTTATGCTTACCCTGTGTGTATTCATGTATGATTTCCTCTTATGTTGCCTGTTTTGTTCTTTGTACATTGTTTTTATTTTATAATAAAAAAATAAAAAATAATTCAACCACGACAACACAACATGCACGGCTAACAACTACACCAACTTCACCAAAGTAAACACCTAACTTTCCTTGGCCCAGACTTCATAACAAGCTACACACACAATGGGACTGGGAGACCAGATCTCATCCTCACCAACAGAGCAGGCACCCACCTCCAATGCTACATTACCCCCTGTTACGAACCCGGATCCAGCGTCCGAGCACGGAGCAGTGACGACCGCGCCATCTGTGGGTCAGCTCCCGAAACCCCCTCCAAACGGACGACGACACCTGGTGAGGACGACGTATACTGGCCACAAGGGCCAGTTTCCAGTCCTGTGCAGCTCACAACACAGCCGCTGGTGACCTCTGGTGAGGTGGTGCTCACACTACAACGCCATCTATGGAGTGGATATGTCGGGCGTTTGTGCCTGAGCCCGTAAGTGAGGTGTTTTAGTGTCCCTGTTATTGATGACGTGTCTGCTTACAGAGTCGACCTGGGACTGCTGTGATGGAAGTTGAGTCAGTCTACCCAAGGCAGCCGTCCCCATACCTTGTGCTTTGCTGTAGCAGCTGTGAGTCGCCTCCCGGAAGAACACTGTGGTGTTACCCTGCCAGTGGAGTGGCAGTAGAAGGATTACCCGGGACCGACTGCTGGAGACGATTATCCACTGGGGTATTGAGGACAGGAGAGTGATTTGTGGTATCACACGAGGCTCCTGACTAGGGCGTTACCCTAGTATCGCTCGTGGAGTGGCCTGACCAGCGTTGCTGATCCGGAACCTGCCAGCAGACCTGCTGGACTTGTGGTTGACGGCCTCCACGGCGGTGCCCCCAGTGGACCTGTGTTTTGGCTGACCTGTGGCCAGGGTAGACTCAGCTTCTCAAAGGATTCGTTGTGAGGCCACGTAAGCACCGAGGACTTAGCACCGAGAGCTTGGATCCAGAGTCTTCAGGAGAAGACGATTGTGTACAGTGTTAATACCCTTCCCCCTGTGTAATCTTATATTATTTATTTGGTGATGGTTTAATAATTATAATCTTAAGTTTTTGCCTTTATTTCCCTTCCCCTTTAAGTTACTTGCGTCACGGATCACATCCCTTGAAAGCCACTACTGGCTTGGGGCCGGATACAACTTCCTCTAACAACATCAGAGTAAGAACCCCGTTGCGTCCCGAGAGGGCCGTAACATAATTGGCATCCCCAGCGGGATCCGTCCCCTTGTTAAGTATGTTTGACAGGGGTGGTGAAGTGGCGTAATCCCTGTATATAATTCCCCCTGTGTGTGACGATTGTGACGTTATACGTCCTGTGCGGTGCTCAAGAGTGACTAAGTGCAATATTGTGTAGTGCAGTGCTCGTCGTAATTCAGTGCAATATTGTAGAGCGAAGTGTTCGCTGTGATTCAGTGCAATATTGGGTAGTGCGGTGCCCGAAGTAATTACGTGCAATATTGGCAAGTGAAGCGCCAGGTGCGATAAAGTGCAATATTGACGTAGAACAGTGCTCGGCGCATTAAGTGTTAACGTGTAAGCGGTGTTAAGTGCTAAGTGTTCCATCTGTGACAATGGCAGAAAAAGCTACCATCGATGATCTGGACGATGTTCAGGCTTTTCTGAACAGAGAGGACTGTTTTGCCAGATTAAAATATCTGAGCAAACCAGAGCTTGTACTAGTGAGCGCCTACCTGGAGATCAAGATCTGTGCCAGCGATTCCCGTGTGGAGATCTTGTCCAAGGTTCACCGGCACCTGAAGGCAGAGGAGAAACAGGAAGGCGAGCCTCCTAGTATAAAGGAAGGCGAGGAAATAGCTTCCACGGAAAAGGAAGATAAGGGCAGTGACATTGACAGTGATGCAGGTGAGCTTAATATTAGCTTCCTTACAGTCAAAATGCGTGCCCTAGAGATAAATCACGAGATTTATCTCGAGAGTGGAAGAAGTTAGAGAGTGGGAGAGTGGAAGAAGTTAGAAATGGAACGAGAGAGACAAGATAAAGAATTAGAGATGAGACGTTTAGAATTAGAAGAAAGGAAAGCAGAAAGAGAAAGAAGAGAAATGAGAAAGAGAAGACCGAGAAAGAGAAGAGAAACGAGAAAGAGAAAGAGAAGAAAGAGAAAGAGAAGAGAAACGAGAGAGAAGAACGAGAAAGAGAAGAGAAACGAGAGAGAGAGAGAGAGAGAGAGAGAAGAACGAGAAAGAGAAGAACGAGAAAGAGAAGAGAAATGAGAGCGAGAAGAACGAGACAGGCAAGAACGACGAGACACAGAGGAAAGAGAGAGACAACATGAACTAGAAGTATTGCGATTAGGCGGTGGTCGATTAGGCGGTGGTCGGAGGCTAACAACGGACACCAGCGGTTTCGATCCGGTAAGAAACATCAAAATGGTCCCCAAATTCAATGAGAGGGAAGTTTCGAAGTTCTTTGCAGCCTTCGAGAAAGTCGCTGCCTCTTTGGAGTGGCCAAGGGAGAATTGGGCCATCATGATACAGTCAGTCTTGACTGGGAAGTCCCAAATCGCTTACTCCACGTTATCCCTTGACGACTCCGGCGATTATGTCAAGGTGAAGAAGGTTGTGCTCATGGCGTACCAATTGGTACCTGAGGCGTACAGACAGAAGTTCCGAAACCTGAAAAAGACCTCAGAGCACACGCTCACCGAATTCGCCACAATCAAGGAGCGACTTTTTCAGGAATGGTGTGCCTCTCGGAAGGTGGAGACCAAAGAAGACCTCGAGCAGCTTGTACTGCTAGAGGACTTCAAGGATTGTTTGTCTGGAGACCTGAAGACGTACTTAGAGGAACAGCAGGTAGAGACCTTGAGTGCGGCAGCCACTATGGCTGAGGAATACATCTTGACGCACAGGCCTTCTGCTAAGTACGTCCCAAGGCATTACCAACGCCGGTTTGACAGACCTCATGACGAAGATGAAAGACCCGTCCCACAAAGCGCTAAGAAAACGCCCCCAAGTAGCCCTTGAAGGACGAGTCCTAGTAGTCCGAAACACCGTAGTCCGAGGAGGAACATGGTGTGCTGGACTTGTGGGCAGAAAGGGCATGTAGCTGCTATGTGCCGTGGCAGAAGAGGTGGCGGCGCACGTAGGGAGGTGATGATGATGAGCTGTGTTACACCACCAGCAGGAAGCCAGTCGACGACGACGCAGGAAGGACCAAGTTTGTTCGCCCCTCACACTTCAAGCGGGTATGTAACAAGTGATCATACTGGAAGATCAGTTGTAGTGCTCAGAGATAGTGGAGCAGACCAGTCCCTGATCGTGAGAAGCTCGTTACCCGAAGGAGTGAGTGTGGTTAGGAGACCAAAGGTTGTCCTGGTTGGGTTTCCAAGGACGCGGTACATCGCCCCCTTAGTGCCGGTACATCTCGACTCGCCTTACTTCAGCGGCACATGTGCGTTGGCAGTAGTCGATACCCTCCCTGTGGCTGGGATTGACGTGGTACTAGCCAACGACTTGGTATCGGATTGGAGCACCAATCATCCCAAGATTGTGGACGAGTCAGCCGAAACAGCACGGTCAGAGGTGATAACAGGCAGTGGTAATGTCCAGGTGAAAACAGACCCGGATTTAAACATGTTTAATTTGTCCTCTCACCCACAGATCGACAGTATTCTAACAGTGTCTCCTGATTCTTCTCCCGACAAGGAACATGAGGTTACGATGGCAGAAGTACCCGAGCTAGAAGAGAGGCCTTGTGTGCAGGCACCCACGGATACCAACGGGTCTGGAGCGAAGGCGGAGGTGTACTTGCGGTATGGCAAGGTACAGCGTTCATGGAACTGGCCAGAGATTCCCCAGACGTCGGAGGTATGTGAGGTATGTGCGAAGGTTCTAGAGCCCTCTTCGGTCCAAACCAGGCTAATGGATGTAGCCGGCTATGGACATTACAGGCTCAGGAAGCTTATCCCTCAGGTGACCAAATGTTTCCTAGCAGTATTTTGTTTTATTCTCGTGTGTGGTCTCGGTAAGGATCAGTGGACGACCCGAAGGATGATGGCTCCCTTGAACATCGTGAAGAGATCCCAGGGATTAGAGACGTGTACTGCGAGTGTTGCAGTCGACGAAGGAGCCTGGAAGGTGATAGTAGATACAGGAAATGATAATATGAGTGACTGTTTCCGACAGGTTGACACCCCCCCGCGTGATTGCCGAGCCTCAATACAGCGTTATACGGAACGTTGGTCGACCTGACGTGGGCAGAGCGAATGCCATCTTCGGTGTGCAAGCAGCCCTGTTGAAACTAGGTGTAAGCCTAGTAGAGGCGTATGCAGTAAGTATTGACTTACCCACTGTCGCTATCACTCTGAATTATCAGACCCCTGTATTCCAGGTTCCCGTCTCCCTGAAGGACTACCGGAACGGTACCAGAAATGCCAATTGTAACCAGCCATCATCGGTGCCACGACATAGGGAAGTGTCGAATCGCCCTAGATCGGGTCGATATCGATCCTTACTCGAGAGGTGTGAGATGATGCCCCTGCTTGGCATCGCAGTGGAAGTATGGAAGACTACTTCAGACAGATCATCGTCTTCTATCTGCAAGTTCCCGTTGTGCCGGAATTGTCCAGTAGGGCAGTTCTATGGACGAGGCAGCCTCGCCGCTCCAGTTTATATAGCATGTGAGTCCATTTGGAGTTGTGTCGCCGTACTAATTTGGTTTGCGTTTCTCTTTATAGAACCCCAAACCAAATTCTTTTTGGTAGGGAGGTGTTACGAACCCGGATCCAGCGTCCAAGCACGGAGCAGTGACGACCGCGCCATCTGTGGGTCAGCTCCCGAAACCCCCTCCAAACGGACGACGACACCTGGTGAGGACGACGTATACTGGCCACAAGGGCCAGTTTCCAGTCCTGTGCAGCTCACAACACAGCCGCTGGTGACCTCTGGTGAGGTGGTGCTCACACTACAACGCCATCTATGGAGTGGATATGTCGGGCGTTTGTGCCTGAGCCCGTAAGTGAGGTGTTTTAGTGTCCCTGTTATTGATGACGTGTCTGCTTACAGAGTCGACCTGGGACTGCTGTGATGGAAGTTGAGTCAGTCTACCCAAGGCAGCCGTCCCCATACCTTGTGCTTTGCTGTAGCAGCTGTGAGTCGCCTCCCGGAAGAACACTGTGGTGTTACCCTGCCAGTGGAGTGGCAGTAGAAGGATTACCCGGGACCAACTGCTGGAGACGATTATCCACTGGGGTATTGAGGACAGGAGAGTGATTTTTGGTATCACACGAGGCTCCTGACTAGGGCGTTACCCTAGTATCGCTCGTGGAGTGGCCTGACCAGCGTTGCTGATCCAGAACCTGCCAGCAGACCTGCTGGACTTGTGGTTGACGGCCTCCACGGCGGTGCCCCCAGTGGACCTGTGTTTTGGCTGACCTGTGGCCAGGGTAGACTCAGCTTCTCAAAGGATTCGTTGTGAGGCCACGTAAGCACCGAGGACTTAGCACCGAGAGCTTGGATCCAGTATCTTCAGGAGAAGACGATTGTGTACAGTGTTAATACCCTTCCCCCTGTGTAATCTTATATTATTTATTTGGTGATGGTTTAATAATTATAATCTTAAGTTTTTGCCTTTATTTCCCTTCCCCTTTAAGTTACTTGTGTCACGGATCACATCCCTTGAAAGCCACTACTGGCTTGGGGCCGGATACAACTTCCTCTAACAACATCAGAGTAAGAACCCCGTTGCGTCCCGAGAGGGCCGTAACACCCCCGGACCCCTCACCAGCTCAGATCACATACCCACGTCACTCACAATCTCCAGCAACCCCACGCTCATCCCAGCCACTCCACAATATGATTATCAAAATGCAGACTGGGAAGCCTTCAATCAGCACCTAAATACCGGCACACAACCCTACAACTTCCAAGATAAACCAACCACAGACAGACTCCCAAATCCTCACCATCCGAAACATCATCATACAAGTGGCTGATGCAACCATATCAAAAACCACCCACAAAACCAGATATTCCTCCTTTCCCTCCATCAGAACCAAGAGGCTACTCACCTGCTACCACAACATTCTCCTGCAACCTTTACAGATACGGCCAGGTAAACACAGATCTCACTATACATACTCAAAAACCATATACTCAACAGCCTAGACCTCGACCATACCAACCACTGGCAGAAACTCATACAAAAAGCTGAACTACAAAGGAAAACAACTCCAGAACAATTCTGGAACTTCATAAAGAGGATCAGGGGCAACCCCTCCTCTTCTGTCTTCGCATACATCACTCATAATAATCAAAACTTCTCTGATCCTTCAGAAGTAGTAGACATATTTAAACAACACTGGCAGGACATCTTCAACCCCCCCCCCCTCCCTCTCCCCTCACAGCCAACAGCAATTCACAACATTAACAGAGTAGAAACATGGATTCAACACAACCATCAGGCCATCACACACTACCCCTACCATTGACCTCACGACACTCGACGACTTACAAAATGACCTCACAGCTTCAATACTACCTGCAGAAGTTAAACTCATGCTCAAAAACACCCGACGAAAAGCCCCAGGAGCCTATAAGAGTATAAAAGGAGAGTACCCCAGGAGAGTATAAAAACACGCAAATCCAACAAAGTTCACTTTATTGATGGTCTCCTTCATGAGGCAAATGCAGTGTTTGCAGCCCTAACAGAAACCCACACAAAGGACTACCATGATGGTGAAATATGGATCTCAGAGTACAATCTTTTCAGATGTAATAGGAAACACCGGCTTCAGGGTGGGGTCAGCCTGTACATCAAAGACACACTCATCTGTACTGAGCTGCTAAACACCTCAAATGATATGGTGGAAGTGCTGATAATCAAAATAGAGATTCTAAATGTAGTTATTGTCCTTGTATATAAGTCACCGGAGGCAAACCCTCAGCAGTTTAAAGACCAACTAATGAAAATAGAACACTGCTTGGAAAACCTCACAAATCCAGCTCCGAACATCATCCTGCTTGGGGACTTCAACCTACGGCACCTGAAATGGAAGCACCTGGCTAATACAGTAATATCAGAAAGAATACCAGGAAGTAGCATAAATGAACAGGCACATGCAAATGACCTGCTACGGTTGTGTGACAGGTTTGCCTTAAACCAGCAAATAGTAGAACCAACTAGGAAGGAGAACACGCTGGACCTCATTTTCACTAATAATGATGAATTGATCAGGAACATAATGATTACAAATACCTGTTACTCAGATCACAACTTAATTGAAGTTATGACAACCATGGGGAGTTGACCTTCAAAACCAGTCCAGATTCCCGGTGGAGGATATTTCAGCAAATTCAACTTCAATAATAAACAGATAAACTGGGAGCAAATAAACCAGGACTTCACAGAAATAAACTGGGAAGAACAGCTAGAAAATGCAAACCTGAACCATTGCCTGGAAAAAATAAGCTCAGTAGCACTAGAAATATGTTCAAACCGCATACCCCTAAGAAAAAAAGAGGAAGAGATGCAGATTGGAACGGGAACGTCGTTCCCTATATAGACGAAGAAAACTAATCGCGGAACAACTTGAGAGTCGCACCCTATCTCAAGAACGGCGAAGAAGGTTAGGTAAAGAAATAGAAACAATTGAACGCAAGCTACAAGAATCATACAAAACCCAGGAGAGGCAAAGAGAGGAAAAAGCCATCAGTGAAATAGAGAGAAATCCGAAATATTTTTTCTCCTATGCAAAATCAAGATCAAAAACCACATCTAGTATCGGGCCCCTGCGAAAGGGAGATGGAACTTTCACCGATGACAACAAAGAAATGAGCGAGCTACTGAGGAAGCAGTACGACTGTTTTCAGTGAGCCATTAAACGCACTAAAGATTGATAACCCAAATGAATTTTTCATGGATATGATACCAACATCAAATCATATATCAGACGTCACCCTATCCCCACTGGATTTTGAAGAAGCCATAAATAGTATGCCTATGCACTCTGCACCAGGCCCGGATTCTTGGAACTCCATATTCATCAAGAACTGTAAACAAACACTATCGCAGGCCCTCCACATTCTGTGGAGACAAAGCCTAGATACTGGCGTTATTCCTGATATACTAAAAACAGCAGAGATAGCACCACTTCATAAAGGAGGAAATAAGGCAGAGGCAAAAAATTACAGACCGATAGCACTAACATCGCACATTATAAAAAAATTTTGAGAGAGTGCTAAGAAGTAAGATCACAAAATACATGGAATCACAGCATCTCCATAACCCAGGACAACATGGTTTCAGAACAGGGCGCTCTTGCCTGTCGCAGTTGCTCGACCACTATGATATGGCATTAGATGCTATGGAAGACAAACAAAACGCTGATGTAATTTACACAGATTTCGCAAAAGCTTTTGATAAATGTGACCATGGCGTTATTGCACATAAAATGCGTTCAAAAGGAATTACCGGAAAAATAGGCAGATGGATCTACAATTTCCTGACCAACAGAACCCAATGTGTAATAGTCAACAAAATAAAATCCAGCCCATCAACCGTGAAGAGCTCAGTTCCCCAGGGTACTGTGCTTGCTCCAGTACTTTTTCTCATCCTCATATCGGACATAGACAAGAACACAACCTATAGCACTGTATCATCCTTTGCAGATGACACTAGGATCTTCATGAGAGTAGGCAACATAGAGGACACGGCAAACCTCCAGTCAGATGTAGATCAGGTCTTTCTATGGGCTACAGAAAATAATATGGTGTTTATCGAAGATAAGTTCCAGCTCATGCGCTATGGAAAAAATGAAAATATAAAAACGGAAACCACGTACAAAACTCAGGCAAATCATAACAGAACGTAAAGGCAATGTAAAGGATCTAGGTGTACTCATGTCGGAAGACCTTACCTTTAAAGAACACAATAAAGTAGCCGTCACAACTGCAAGAAAAATGACAGGTTGGATAACAAGAACTTTTCACACTAGAGATGCTATACCGACGATGACACTTTTCAAAGCGCTTGTGCTCTCTAGAGTGGAGTACTGCTGCACAATGACAGACCCTTTCAAAGCTGGAGAAATTGCTGACCTGGAGAGCGTGCAGAGATCCTTTACTGCTAGAATCCACTCAGTAAAACACCTAAACTATTGGGACCGACTAAAGAGCCTAAATCTGTACTCCCTTGAGCGCAGGCGGGAGAGATACATAATAATTTACACGTGGAAAATATTCGAGGGGCTGGTCCCAAACCTGCACACAGAAATAACATCACATGAGACCAGAAGACATGGCAGGATGTGCAGAATACCCCCATTAAAAAGCGGAGGTGCATCAGGTACTCTGAGAGAGAATTCTATCAACATCAGAGGCCCGAGACTGTTCAACTCGCTTCCGCTACACATAAGGGGCATAACTGGCAATCCCCTCACAGTGTTCAAGAGAGAACTGGATAAGCACCTCCAAAGGATACCTGATCAACCAGGCTGTGACTCATATGTCAGGCTGCGAGCAGCCGCGTCCAACAGCCTGGTTGATCAGTCCAGCAACCAGGAGGCCTGGTCGACGACCGGGCCGCGGGGACGCTAAGCCCCGGAAGCACCTCAAGGTAACCTCAAGGTAAGGTAGCCTCCGGCATTTGCCAAACTCTCCTCAAACAACTTCTAGACTCCCTAATCCTTGCCCTCGCAGACGTCTACAATGCCTCACTAGCATCAGGATATTTCCCAAGCCCATTCAAAGAAGCCACAGCAATCCTCATCCCAAACCCCCAAAAATCCCCGACAGACCCCAAGAACTACAGACCGATCAGCCAACTAGACACACTAGGAAAAATATACGAAAAACGTATAAATCACAAACTTAGTCTTCACCTAGAACACAAAAACATAGTAACAGACAAACAATTTGGCTTCAGACAACACCGCTCCACACATGATGCACTGAACATAGTAACACACTACTTCTCCATTAACAAGCACCAAAGGGTCAAGACGGCCCTCATAGCAAAGGACGTTGAAAAGGCGTTCGACACAGTATGGCACGATGGCCTACGATACAAACTCTGATCTCTATTCCAACTACCTGACAACTTGCAGAAGCAGCTATGCAGCTTACTAACAAATAGAAAGATGCAGATTAAGTTCCTCAGCAAGCTGTCAGGATACTTCAACCTAAATGCTGGAGTCCCCCAGGGCTCAGTTCTCTCACCGACTCTGTACATACTCTACATAAACGACATTCCTGACCCAACATACTGGACATCTCTGACCCGTTGCTATGCTGACGACGTAACCCAACTAATCTCAGGATACTCAATACACACCCTCACACGCAGAGCACAGGAAGAAATAGACAAAGTAACCTTCTGGGAACTCGACTGGCGGATTAAAACAAACCCAACAAGTCCAAAATCACATACTTCTACTACAACAAAGACGAAACCCAGCCCCACTAAAACTCTACTCACAATCACTCGACCACACCCACATTGAGTCTGGAACACGGGAGGGTGGACACGTTGTGCCATGCTCGTCCGACAGATATTATATACTTCATATTTCGGAACATCAGAGGGATACACGGGAAATTCGTTGCTTAGTGATAATACAAAAGGCAATACACTACTGATAAGAAACTAGAAATTTCATGGATTGTGTCCGATAGTGCAAATTAGTCAAGATCAGTGGTACGACATCAGTGTCAAGACAAGCACGTGGCGCCACTGCTTGGTCTGAGTGTACACAACTTGATGTGACAGTGACGACCAAAACAACTAGTGAACAGAATAGTGAAGAAGTGAGTCTAGAACGTGTAGCATTAGAGCTATACCGGTGCTAAGGGGAACAAGAAGCTGATTACTGGTGATATAAGCAATAAGTTGGAGGGATCTACGCCTGCCAGCAGCATTGACTCCAGCAGGCCTACGAGATCAACAGTACTTTTACCATATGTTTGTGCTGTGGGGGGGAGAGTAGATTGATGGTAAGGCCTCTCAATAAGTCAGTAAATCAATCAGTGTACAGACTTAGTGTATAATAATAGTTAGTCTTGGATATAAGTAACAAACGTAAACAAACCTCAAGAGACCATATACGGCTCGCGGCTCACGTGGGTTCTCGTTTCGTGGCACCCAAGTGGGAACAAAAGAACACTACTCCCTACACCAGACAACCCCCACTTTCTCTCCCCCCCCCCTCCCTCATCGTAGCATCTCCAACAGTACCCTTAAGTCTTCAACAGGGTGCAGGGTTTATATAATATCATATCAAATAGAACACTAAGGTATTTGATATGATATTATATATCATATCAAATAGACATTAAGACATTTCACTCAATAATACAAGAGAAATTGGTAGACAGGAGGCTAGGACCTCAATTTGACCTCACCAGATAAGCCGCCAAGTCCTCTAGATCTCCACATTTCCCCCCCCCCCCACTTCCCCGCCCCCATGGTAAACTGAAGACAACACCCTCACGTACGTACGCGTATGTTACGAACCTTACCTCCTGTGGAGGTTGGTTTCGGTTGTAAAATGTTGGTGGACACAGTGGCGAGTGTTTATTATTATAAATCCCCAGCTGAGATCAGAGAGGCCACGTAGTACAGGGATTAATGTCTGGTAGTACAGGGATTAATGGGATTTTCTCACTGAATGCTCGACGGGTAGAGTTTTGTGTAATTTCCGCGTTACTAGTGACAGTTGTAAGAGTTATTAAATTAACGTAAATGTTATTGTGTTATTAACGTAAATTAATTATTATTGATTGTTGATCGTCCGTGGGACGGAGTGTTAACATAAGGATTAATTTGAGGAAGGGTTGCTGGAGTTGCCAGTGAACCCATTAGTTATTGTTGTCATTGAAAGACTACTGATTTGATTGCATTGCAACCGCTATTGCAGGTGTAGACTGCACTGAGGCGTAGAACAGTTAGGAGGTTACTGGAGACGTGTTTCAGAACTTACTGTGTCATTTGTTGTAATTGTGATTATTGATCTGTTAGTTCTTGTTTCTTGTTGATTCCTCTGTGGTCACGCTTATGTTTGAGTTAGTTCATTATGCAGTCCGAGGGACTGGTGTCTAGCTGTCATTGATAGTGTTACAGGAAGGATTACGAGTAACGTCATTGACATTTCTTTTGTGTTGTTGTAGTAGTTAGAACTTTATTGAATAAACTAAGTTGTTATAGTTAACACTGTCTTTTCGTTACACCCCACAAGTTATTATTGTTATGCATATGTTCTTCACACTCGACTAATAAAATTGAGACTGATTCTGAGCTTTGGATCAAATATACGGCACCACACAACAATAAATTATTGTTGTGAGAGCCCTTGACCTACTTGTTAGATTCGCTTCGGCGAATGGCGAAGGTTGTCGGCCTAGTGGAGGGGATTTCAATTTTCATTGGGGTCTCGGCGTTTGCTCGCGCCTAGTCAATTGTTCATACATGGTCCCAAAGTGAGGAATGAGCTGCTTACTACACTGGTGTGTTAGCTAAGCAAGTCCTTCCTCAGGCGACCTACTTGAATATCACGACAGGAATTGAGGTTAAAGAATAAAGAAAATTCTTAGAAATTTTCCGAGCTCAATTTCTTATACCAATTACATTTTATTCCAAACTTCTCACAAGTTACACAAAAACTCTCACATCACAAAAACTCTCACACAATTCTTCATTCATTTTGAAAAGTTGGCATGGAGTATGGAATGGCCTGAAACACAATGGGTATCTCTTCTTCAAGGTCAGTTGATGGGAAAGGCACAGAAAATATTTGCAGCTATGCCTTTGAGTAACAGTTTTGACTATGATAAGGTAAAAGCAGCCATCCTTACTGCTTATCAACTTGTTCCTGAGGCTTATAGGCAGAAGTTTAGACAACTTCATACACAGACGGTCTGTCGTCTGACGCGGTTGAGTGCACGCTACGCTCCTCACTCTAAGCTGTATTTCAGCCCTTAAACTATCGCCAGATGATGTAGACCGCCACCCACAGGCAGCTAAGTACATGGAGTCCAAGCATGTTATAGCAAAACCAAAGTAACCAACCAAAATCAACCCATTCCATCTCAAACAAATTTCAAAACAATCCTCTACGGCTGTGAGTACCAGTGCATGCTGCCCGCCACAGCGCTGCCTGACGCAAGTTTCTTCACAATATATACCCCCAGTCCATTCTAACCAATCATGTCTCCTAAAAATGTGACTGTGCAGGGAAATAAGGACAACAAACCCCTTAACAAGGCATCCATCCCGGCCAACTCTAACAACATTCGTGTTTCTCCGTCTGGAAGCTCTGGGGTCCGTGGCGGCGGTGCTGCCCTACCCTCCACCCCACTGAGCCAGGGAGAGGTGTCCTCTCAATCCTCTCCTATGAACACGCTAACATCCCAGTTTAAGCAATTCAAGCGAGCTTCAGGTCCCTCACCGGATTTCCCTAACTGGACCGAGAATCAGTGGTTCAAAAAGTTGTGCCTAGTCCTCGAGTCTCAAAATGCTATCATCTTGAGTCTTCTAAATGAGAATCTAGCGAACCGCGCTAATTTCGAACATCAACAACAAGAAATAACCCTCCTACGCGAGGATTTTAGAAACTTTAAGGCTAGCCAAGACCAACTACAGCATGATTTGAATGATCTCCGTGAGGAAAACAATCTTCTGAAAACTGATGAAGCCATAAAAAAACAGGAGGAAGCTCTCAGCAAAATGACTGCATGTATCAGTACATTATCAGCCCAACGTTCCGTCTCCCAGGAAGAACAAGACCAGCAAAAGCTGCTAGACTCTGTTATTGTGTCGTCCCAAGATATACCTGTGGAATGTGAAGGTGAAAAGTGTGTCGAAATAGCTCAGGCTCTCATAAAAAACAAATTGCAGTTCATTCTAAACAAAACTGACGTTATTGCTGCCTACAGAGTAGGCAAAAAGAATCCATCAGGTCAAAACCAGCGGAAAATTCGCCTGAAGCTGACTTCCCAGTTCATGAAATCCCATCTAGTCCGGACAACTGCATCCCAACGGAAGGGATTATACATCAACGAGTGCTTGACTAGGAACAGACAGCAACTCCTCTACCGCCTGCGTCAAATCCGTCAACAAAACCCAGATGCGATTCATCAGTGCTTCGTTAGAGATGGACTGATAAAGGTGAGAAAAACCGCAGAGGGCAAAATGTTTACAATTGCTAATGAAGAGAACCTCAACACTTTCCTCTCCCAATGTGGTTTGTCTCACCATATTATCACTCTCAATGAATTAACTTAATTAACCCCATTGTCAACTAGTGGGGCTAGGTATCCTAAGTCTCTTTGTTTCATTTTTTGACTTAATTTTTAACTTACTCTTAACTAGTCATTTACTGAACTTATTTAATTGAGTGCAATAATAGTTCTTCAGGTCTTATTAATTATACAGTCATAACTGAACTATTTATAGTTAATAATCATTAGCTTAAATTTGCCTATGTTTATTATTCAACTTTTCTTTGATTTCATTTATTACCTAGGTTGCCTAGCCTCGCCATGCTCCCTTACTCCATTGTACCCCTGGCTTTGCCTGTATCTCTAATTGCAAATTGTTACTTACAGTGTACCTGAGAGTACTTGTAAGCAATCTACCTCATTTTTTTCTTTTTTTGCTCAATTTGTTTTAGTCTTGTTTATATCTTTGTTTTGTATTTCTATATCTTTTGTTTTGTATAGTCCATGTTTATATGTTTTTTCTTTAATCTCATTTATTACCTAGGTTGCCTAGCCTCGCAATACTCCCTTACTCCATTGTACCCCTGTAAGCCCCTTGTAAGCTACCTCATTTTTTTCTTTTGTTGTTCATTTTGTGTTTGTTTTGTACAGTATTGTTTACATATTTTTCCCCCTTTTATAGCTTAATTCTACCTTGTAATTTGCCTTTCTTGCATTGTTTACCTGCAATCAGCTTTTTTATGCAGACAAGTATAGATCCAGAACTAAACCTCTTATCCACTATCTATGACAATCATCACTTTAATGACCTAAATTGTAGATATTTTGCAGCACATGATGTAAACACTGTATTAACTCATAATCACAATATCTCTGTAATCAACTTGAACGTTAGATTCCTAGGTAAACACTTGGATGATGTTAGTGCCTTGATTGAAACTATTGACAACAAATTCTCTTATTATACTTACTGAAACATGGTTGAAAGAGGATACTACTCAACTCTTTAACATGCCTAACTACTCGGCAATTCACAACTGTCGTCAACTTCAGAGAGGTGGTGGCACTGCTCTTTACTACCACCAAGAACTAACATGCTTAAAAGAAATTAGAACTAGAGACTGCTATGGGGAGTATATCTTCGCCAGCTTCAGAGTCAAGGATGCCGAGTCTGTCCTGTCTGTGGGTGCAGTCTATAGAATTCCTAACACTGATGTGTCCGAATTCAACTCAAACCTTAGAAATCTAATACTTGATAACAGACCTCTGCGAGCCTGAACACCCTACTGCTGTTAGCTTCCTCAACTGTATGAATTCCTGCTTCCTCATACCCTTAATCACTAGACCTACTAGAATCACTGATAGCACTGCCACGACTCTAGATCACATCTGGACAAACATAACCTCCCCGCTTACTTCAGGTATAATCACCGATAGCACTACAGACCATTACCTCACATTTCTCTTAACTAACATCAGCAAACCACCTCTAGAGTCAAGAGAGTTAAGTTTTAGACTGCACAATGAAACTGCTATAGACAATTTTATAACTGCTGCTGATAATGTCAACTGGGAGTCCGAGTTAGGTAACATAGAGGACATCAACCTAGCAGTGCAATCTTTTCTTCAAAAAACTCTTAGCCTTTATAACACCCACTGTCCTATGCTTACAAAACAAGTCACAACCAAAAGGCTTAACAATCCCTGGCTTACAAAGGGAATACTTAAATCCATTAATAAAAAACATGACCTTGAGAAGAAGTATAGGTTAGGAATTGTCTTCAAAGAATTACTCATTATTGCTATCTAGGATAATTAGACGAGCCAAAACTAAATACTACGAAGATAAATTTACCCAAATAAAGAGCAACATTAAACAAACTTGGCGCACGATCTCACAAATATTGGGATCAAAGAAGACTTTAAATAACAAACCAACACTCCTGACCAATAACGATGGTCAGCTTTCAGCCTCTGATTCTGCTATTGAGTTTAATAGGTTCTTCTCTTCCATTGGGTCATCCCTTGCAAATGATATTCCATCTTCCAGTACTGACATTAAGGACTATCTTACAGGTAACTATCCACAGTCTCTGTACCTAAAGCCTATTAATTCTACTGACGTCAATGAGATAATCCTTTCCCTTAAAACCAAGTCTAGTGCCCTTGAGGAGATACCATCTTTAATTTACAAAAAAGCCTCCAGATCTTTAGCCCCTGCTATTGCTTTGCTCTTGAACAAGTCACTCGAACTCCAAACCTTTCCAGATATTCTAAAAAAAGCGAGAGTAACGCCTGTCCACAAATGTGGTGATCTCACAGATGTTAACAACTACAGACCTATATCAATCCTGCCAAACTTGTCAAAAAATTTTGAAAAACTAATCTATAAGTAGCTTTACTCGTATCTAGCCAAACACAATATACTTAGCCCTTGCCAATATGGCTTCAGACCCAAAAAAAGCACTAACGATGCACTTATTAGTATGCTTAACTCGATTCATACAGCTCTTGATAAAAATGAGTTCCCTGTTGGGTTATTTGTGGACCTGCGTAAAGCTTTTGACACTGTCAACCACCAAAACCGTCTTCTTAAATTACATCATTATGGAGTCAGAGGACACTCCCTGCAATACCTCAAATCCTATCTTACTGACAGGCTCCAGTATGTTTGTGAATAATTCAATTTCTCCCACCCTACCCATCAACATTGGTGTTCCTCAGGGCAGCATTCTTGGCCCTCTCCTCTTTCTCATCTACATTAATGACCTTCCAAATGCCTCCCAACACCTCAAACCAATTCTATTTGCTGACGACACAACCTTCATTTACTCCAGTCCTGACCCCCTTGCCCTAAATGCCAAAGTAAATACTGAGCTAAATAAAGTCCATCTTTGGCTAACTGCCAACAAACTCACCCTTAACATTGACAAAACTTTCTATATTCTGTTTGGCAATAAATCCTCTAATCAAATAAATCTCAAAATAAATAATACCCAAATTTGTAACAAATTAGATGGCAAATTCCTTAGCATTCTCATTGATCACAAGCTGAATTTCCAGGGACACATTCTAAATACATAAAAAAAACCAGCGTTGAATGTAATGAAACGCCATTTTCTGGGTGAGACCCGGAGGCTCCCCGGAGCTTTACCGGCTGATATGCTAATGTCAGACTTTGGCATCAGTCATGTGTATGGAGTTCTAGGGCCTACCGGGGACCACGAGCAAGAACCTGGCCCCCTCAGAGAGGCAAGGGGAGCAATGGCCTATAGAAACCCCTGTGTGGTAGGAAGCATTCTATGTCTGCCATCGACCGGGTCAAGCATCCAGAAAGGTAAGCATTCCAAAACAAACCCCTATTCTGGTGAAAATTGCTACCTAAAGCCAAACTAGTGGATAGAACTCTTCAATAGAAAACAAGGAAACTAGCATGACGTCATACGTCACCGCGCCGCTGTCTGCGCAGCTCCCCCCTCCCCGGGAGGGGGAAGGGGGAGCCCCAGACCTCCCACGCCGGCTATCCACCCATCAGTTCTGAGGCTGGATGTCAAAACACGCGAAAAACGCCGACCGGAGGGAGGGAGGGCTGCCGGGGAGCCTCCGGGTCTCACCCAGAAAATGGCGTTTCATTACATTCAACGCTGGTTTTCTGGGGGGAGCCCCGTCGGCTCCCCGGAGCCAACTACCCACAGAGGAAGGTCAAAGGGAGAGAACCGGGAGCCGGACACCACGCACCCCCAAGGAGGCGAGACAGCCGACAGCAAACGCCAACCCAAGGCGCCACAGCCCCGAAAATCCTGAGAACAACAAGAGAACCACGAGCAGCAAGGCCCCTGCACGAACACCAAAAATCCATGCCCGAAAGACCGCAAGGCCACGTCGCCCAGACGGCAGCGAGAGCAGCGAAGCCACGAACGCCACAGGCATGAGGGAAGAACCCAGGCAGCTTAGCCGCAAGAACACGGCTGACCACCCGGGACACTATCACCCGCGAACCGGGAAGAACAGAACCGGATCAACGCAAAACGCGCTCCGGACCCAAACGCCGTGGCACGCAAACAACAGCGGAGGGCCGCCACTGAACACAAAAACGACACACCCCCGGCCTGACCAACGAAGCACCAACAAACTCTGGACCCCTCTGGATGGAGACGAATTGTATTTGCAATTATTGACTCGAGTAACTTTCCCACAGTAAACGTTAGGCTAATTGGCCGATAGTTTGACGCAAGTGATCTATCTCCTTTCTTAAAAATTGGTACCACATTAGCTACCTTCCATTACTCTGGCACTCTGCCTGACTATTTATTTATTAAATATGGTAGACAGTGGCTCGGAAAGCTCCTCTTTGCATTCTTTAAGCACCCTGGCAAACACTTCATCCGGCCCTGGGGATTTGTTTGGTTTTAGTTTTTCTAATTGTTTAATTACATCCTCCCTGGTAACTGCTAAACTAGTCAACCTGTCCTCATCCCCACCCACAGACTTGTTCGGCTGAAGGCATATTGTTAAGTTCTTTTTTAGTAAATACAGATATAAAATATTTGTTAAAAATACTACTCATCTCCTTGTCATTATCCGTTATTTGACCTGTCTCAGATTTTAATGGACCTATCCTTTCCCTAGTCTTAGTTCGATATAACTGAAAAAAACCTTTAGGATTTGACTTTGCTTGCTCTGCTATGCGAACTTCATAGTTTCTTTTTGCTTTCCTAATCTCTTTTTTAACATTTCAAACCAGTTGTATGAATTCCTGTTCTAAACTGACTTCCCCATTCTTAATCCTTTTGTACCAAGCTCTCTTTTTACCTATAAGGTTCTTCAAATTCTTTGTTATCCACTTTGGATCATTAGTATTCGATCTATTCAATTTGTATGGTATACTACGTTCCTGTGCTTTGTTTAGAATATTCTTAAATAAGTTATATATTAAATCCACATCGAAATCCCCTTTTACGTCACCTGTAGCTGGGTTCATGTCTCGCTCCAAGACCGGCCCACACCCCATACCCAAGACTTTCCAATCTATTTGACCCAAAAAATTTCTTAAGCTATTAATATCAGCTTTTCGAAAATCTGGCACTTTAACAGAATTTTCTCCTACAGGTCTATTCCATTCTATGCTAAATCCGATTACTTTGTGATCACTGTTCCCTAGCTCACTCCCTATTTCGATGTCATTAATTTGCGTTTCCCTGTTAGTTAACACTAAATCTAAAATATTATTTTCCCGCGTTGGTTCCTTAATGTGTTGCGTAAGAACGCAATCATCAATTAATTCTAGAAAATCTTCTGCTTCACTATTCCCTGTTTTGTTCACCCAGTTTATTCCACTAAAATTAAAGTCATGACATAAATACTGTTAGATCTAGATTCTCTAGATATTTCATCCCATAGATGCTTTGCTTCCATTCTGTCTAAATTTGGTGGCCTATATATAACTCCTATTATAATATTATTTGCTTTTTCGTTTAATTCTATCCAAATAGTTTCTGTGTGTGGCTCAGTTTTGATTCCCTCTTTGAGACTACATTTCAAATTGTCCCTAACATATATGGCTACTCCCCCTCCTCGTCTAATATATCTATCTGTGTGAAATAGTTTAAATACATTTATTTAATATTCAGCTAATAGTTCTCTATTTTCTACATTCATCCACGTTTCGGTAAGTGCAATAATATGTATTTTTTCTGTGCAGACAAGAGCATTTAATTCGTTAATTTTATTTCTTAGACTTCTACTGTTAGTGTAATATACCCTAAGTGAATTGTTATTTTGAGGCCCTTTTCTTTCCCTGATCATTTTGCCAATTGTTTTCTCCCACGAACACATACTTTTATTACCTCCTTCCTCCAAATCAATTCCCATACCACTATCTACTAACAGTTTAAACCCAAACACCTCTAACCCACTGGATCCAACGAGTTCGCAACAGCAACAACCCCAGCCCTCGATAGATGCACCCCATCACGAGCATACATTTCATTTCTTCCATAGAAGTGTTCCCAGTTGTCTATGAAAGATATTGCATTTGGTTTGCAATATCTTTCCAGCCGGCAATTGACACCAAGTGCCCTCGACATCCATTCATTACCCACTCCCTTTCTTGGAAGAATGCCACATGTGATCGGGATTCCTCCCTTGCTCCTAACTAATTCAATGGCTGTCCTGAATCTCTGTATTAGTTCCTCACTCCTAACTCGTCCAACATCATTACCCCCTGCACTAATACAAATAATGGGTTTGTTCCCATTTCCCGTCATAATATCATTCATATTTCCAACAATATCACCAATTCCAACTCCCGGATAGCAAACCCTTAATCTGTTCCCCCTATCTCTGGCACAAAACGTTCTGTCTAAATACCTCACCTGGGAATCTCCCACAACCAAAATTCGCTTCGGTACCTCTTTAACATTCTGAGCAGCCTGAGGGGCCTGTGTTCCGCCGCTCCTCGCTGATTTCCGTTCAGAGTGTACTGCAGGCTCACCACAGCACTCGTCCTCCAACACGGCAAATGAATTTAGTGTTTAGTGTTAACTAACAGGGAAACACAAATTAATGACATCGAAATAGGGAGTGAGCTAGGGAACAGTGATCACAAAGAAATCAGATTTAGCATAGAATGGAATAGACCAGTAGCAGAAAATTCTGTTAAAGTGCCAGATTTTCGAAAAGCTGATTTTAATAGCCTAAGAAATTTTTTGGGTCAAATTGATTGGAAAGTCTTGGGTATGGGGTGTGGGCCGGTCTTAGAGCGAGACATGAACCCAGCGATAGGTGACTTAAATGAGGATTTCGATGTGGATTCAATATATAACTTATTTAAGAATATTCTAAACAAAGCACAGGAATGTAGTATACCATACAAATTGAATAGATCGAATACTAATGACCCAAAGTGGATAACAAAGAATTTGAAGAACCTTATAGGTAAAAAGAGAGCTTGGTACAAAAGGATTAAAAATGGGGAGGTCACTTTAGAACAGGAATTCGTACAACTGGTTAGAAATGTTAAAAAAGAGATAAGGAAAGCAAAAAGAAACTATGAAATTCGCATAGCAGGGCAAGCAAAGACAAATCCTAAAGGGTTTTTTCAGTTATATCGTACTAAGACTAGGGAAAGGATAGGTCCATTAAAAACTGAGACAGGTCAAATAACAGATAGTGATGAAGAGATGAGTAGTATTTTTAATTATATTTTGTATCTGTATTTACTAAAGAGGAACTTAACAATATGCCTTCAGCCGAACAAGTCTATGTGGGTGGGGACGAGGACAGGTTGACAAGTTTAGCAGTTACCAGGGAGGATGTTCTTAAACAAATAGTAAAACTCAAACCAAACAAATCCCCAGGGCCGGATGAAGTGTTTGCCAGGGTGCTTAAAGAATGCAAAGAGTAGCTTTGTGACCCACTGTCAACCATATTTAATAAATCAATAGAGTCAGGCAGAGTGCCAGAGTTTTGGAAAGTTGCTAATGTGATACCAGTTTTTAAGAAAGGAGATAGATCACTTGCGTCTAACTATCGACCAATTAGCCTAACGTCTATTGTGGGAAAGTTACTCGAATCTATAATAGCAAATAAAATTCGTCTTCATCTTGAAAAACAAATTAATAATTGAGTCGCAACATGGTTTTATAAATGGCCGTTCATGTTTAACAAATTTGTTATCTTTTTATTCTAGCATAGTTGAGGCAGTTGATAGTGGTAAGGACTGTGATGTTGTGTACTACTACAACTACTTTAGCAAAGCTTTTGATACAGTGCCACATGAAAGACTGATGAAAAAGATAGTCTCTCATGGTATTGGGGGTGCTATATTAAGCTGGATTAGGGCATGGCTATACCAAAGGAAACAGAGAGTTAGTATAAATGGAATCAAGTCAGAGTGGAAAAATGTTGTAAGTGGAGTGCCTCAAGGCTCTGTCCTGGGACCTCTGTTGTTTATAATATATATAAATGATTTAGATTCAGGTTTGAGTAGCAACATTTGCAAATTTGCCGATGATACGAAAATCGGTAGGGAAATTAATTCGGAGGAGGACTCAATACACTTCAAGTTGATCTAGATAGGGTTTTGAAATGGTCAAAGGATTGGCAGATGCAGTTTAATGCTGATAAATGTAAAGTTCTGAGGTTGGGTAATGATGATGATAGGGTTACAAGATACGAGCTAGATGGTGTTGAGATTGCGAAGTCGGATTGCAAAAGGGATCTGGGAGTTATGATTAGTAAGAATTTAAAACAAAAGGATCAATGCATAAATGTTCGTAATAAGGCAAATCGGACACTTGGATTTATTAATCGCAGCGTTAGTAACAAGACACCTGGTGTGGTTCTCAAGCTATATCTTGCTCTAGTTAGGCCCCATTTAGATTATGCAGTTCAGTTTTGGTCGCCATATTATAGAATGGATATAAATTCACTTGAACGTGTCCAGCGTAGGATGACTAAGTTAATTCCCCAAATTAGAAATCTTTCATATGAAGAAAGATTAACAAAGCTTAAGTTGCATTCACTGGAAAGGCGAAGAGTTAGGGGGTGACATGATAGAGGTTTACAAGTGGGTGAATGGACATAACAATGGGGATATTAATAGGGTATTAAAAGTATCAACACAAGACAGAACACGAAACAATGGGTATAAATTGGATAAGTTTAGATTTAGGAAAGACTTGGGTAAATACTGGTTCAGTAACAGGGTTGTTGATTTGTGGAACCAATTAACGCGTAATGTGCTGGAGGTAGGGTCCCTCGATTGTTTCAAGTGCGGGTTGGACAAGTATATGAGTGGGATTGGGTGGTTATAAATAGGAGCTGCCTCGTATGGGCCAATAGGCCTTCTGCAGTTGCCTTTGTTCTTATGTTCTTAATTTGCTGTCCTTAGGGCATCTGTAGGCGGCCTTGTCAAGGTCTTCTTAAGACCCCTGTCCTTAACGACTCTCCACGATGAGGTCCCGTCAACACTGGTCTCCTCCTTCGTTTCCTCCCGAAGTCTCAGCCGTCGTACCTCCTCCCGTAGGGAATCCATCTCTGCTCTCAGAGTTCCAACCAGACTCACCAAATCCTTCACTAATCCTTCCATTATTGCAATAATAATGTTAATACAATCGGAGCTCCAGCTAACACAACCTCTCACTGTGACTGCACCTGACTGCTGAAAAATTGCACCTCCCAGGACCAACGGTGCAGCAGGTGCGCGGGTAACCACCACTTCAAGGACTGAACCAACAAATGTCTTCACTGCCTTCTCTGTGAAGGTGATCATATTTCTGTCTCCGCTGAGTGCCCTTCACGAAGCAAAGAAATCAAGGTGTCCAACGCCAGGCAGGCCTCCATGACTCGCCGTGCATCAATGGCTTTACACATTCAAAGCCGCCAACTTAGCAGAGCTTCTGGGAGAAGGAGCAACCGTGCAGCCTGCAAGCTAATGGTGGTCCAGCTCCAAGACTGCCGGCCAAGCACTCAATCAACCTTTGCAACAGATGTCTGTTCTCAACACTGTTAACAGTACTGTGTATGCTCTGACATTTCTGGCAGAAAGGCTTGCTGGATCCAACTACCAAGAGTTCATAAAACTTCTCAATATACTGTACAAGGCGAATGGTCTCCCAACCTTCACTGTTCCTACAGAAGTCTTCACCTCTTCAACTAAAGTCTCTACCTCAACTACTGCACCAGACTACTACTACAGTCTGGTGTCTACTACAGACTACTACTAGTCTGGTGTCTACTACAATCAGACTACTACTAGTCTGGTGTCTACTACAGTCAGACTACTACTAGTAGTTGTACTACACTGCAACTACTACACGTTGTAACATCTCTGTAAATGTTACAACGCTTACCATCCTCTTGTCTGCTCCTGCATCGATTCAAGACACACAGCTGGGTTTAGCCCTGCTCTTTTTCTACAACTTCAACACTTCCTCTCACCAACTTCCCTTCAGCTGCCTCCACTTCAAGGCTCGCCCAACAGATATCTTATCCTGTATCTTCGTATTCATATATAATTTTTACATCTTTCGTCGTCAGCGTTGCAAGAGGACGCACTTGTCTCGCTCGCAGTTTGACTTAGGGAGCACGAGATGAAAAAAATTGACTAAATCGTATATTTCTGAAATATTTCTAAAAATACTACGAGGTTCTGGCAACACCGTGGTGCAAACCGTTTTATGTTATGATGAAAAATACCGTAATTATGGTAAATTTTCCAGCTAATGGTGACAGATAAGAGGCTTGAAAATTACCTAGATGAGAATTATGTACGCGAGTATAACTGAAAGGCTACACAACGTCATACAGTTACGATTGTGCAACATGATGTGCAAGTGACAAAAAGCTGTAGTGATTGTAATATTTCAGTTACTCGACCATTGATGGGAAATCATGAGAATTTAATATCATTAGTGTACAGCAACATGCTAAATGGCCACGGATATACATATTACAATACTATGTGTTCTATAAATAGAATGAAATTTGTATCATATGTGATGTATAACAGGATCCAGAAGATAAGAGATGCTGCTAATGAGAGATGGGGGCATTTGCAAGAAAACACTCGCAGTATCATAGTCGAACATTACAGAAAACATTTAGATAAACACCCCATTGCTGGCGTCCTGGACATTGATGTGTCCTTTGATGGATCTTGGCATACAAGGGGCCATCATTCACAAATTGGCACTGCTTTTGTTGTGGAAATATTCACAGGGCTGGTTGTGGACTACAATACTTTCTGCAAAAACTGCAAGAAGTGCCAAACGTTCAAGCGTAGAAAACAAAATGGAAAGATAACCCAGGCCGAGTTTGACAATGTGATCGGTAAACATTTACCGGATTGTGACAAGAACTACGATGGCACTGCCAAAAATATGGAAGCGGATGCCGCGGTATTGATGTGGGGTCGATCTCAAGACATCCAACTCAGGTATACGACCTTGGTGGGTGATGGTGACTCTTCGGCATTCAATAAAATTTGTGGAATGAATAATGGTGCTGGACCATATGGAGACGTAAAGGAGGAAAAGGCTGAGTGTAAATCACTTCAGCAAGAGACTTGCATCACAGCTCCGCAACTTCCAGAAAACAGCTGTCGAATTGAAGGAGTCAAAAGGGAAGACCAGACGAATGTCACTGGCCAAAGGAAAAGGAAAACTAACTAACAGCACCATTCTGAAGTTGGCAGGTTACTTCACAAAAGCCATCAGGAATAACATTGAGACTGACTGGAAACAAATGAGGGATGCCTGCCTGTCCGGACTGTTCCATGCACGTCCACTGATGAAAAGCCAGTGCACGTGCACTGCCCTAAAGGCAAAGACTTGCTGTTTCTACCAGCAAGACATTGCAAATGGAAAGACCCCACGATCATACAAGATGATTGTACAATTCCAGCTACCGAGTATTCACATGACTGAAAGCTGGGTTTCGAACGCAATGCGTACAACTTGATCAAATTCTCTGCCTTGAACATGAAATCCCCACCTCTCTTAGATGTGAATTTTGGAAATCATGTGCTCAAGAGGAGCGGAACACTAAATTCGCAATCAATTTTGTATTGTTCTCTACCTAGACCTTAAAGGAGGTTTTGATAGCATTCCTCATACTTGCCTCTTGACAAAGTTTGGACGTTTAGGTGTACAGGGAAGATTACGTCCATGGCTACAGTCCTATCTCTGTACAGTCAGAGATAGGACTCTACAGAGATAGTCCTGGTATAGACCTCCAAACTCTATATGCAAGGCAGTTTTTCAGATAGCATTCCAATACAAACGGGTGTCCCACAAGGCTCCATACTAAGCCCAACCCATTTTGCTGCATTCTTGGTAGATTTACCTATCTTGAGGTTATCTTGAGATGATTTCGGGTCCTTTAGTGTCCCCGCGGCCCGGTCCTCGACCAGGCCTCCACCCCCAGGAAGCAGCTCGTGACAGCTGACTAACACCCAGGTACATATTATGCCCCTGCTAAGTAACAGGGGCATAAGGTGAAAGAAACTCTGCCTATTGTTTCTCGCCGGCGCCTGGGATCGAACCCAGGACCACAGGATCACAAGTCCAGTGTGCTGTCTGCTCGGCCAACCGGCTCCCTAACTAACTCCCTAACCTAACACCCATCCTGTTCACCCCTCGGTGTACGCTGACAATTTAACATTGTATTATTCAGACAATGCCCTACCTAATACAGTCTCAACAATGCAAACAGCACTTGACCACTTCATTGCTTGGACACAACAATGGGGCCTCCAAGTTAGTACTACCAAAACCTATCAGATTTTCAATATTATATATATATATATATGTCGTACCTAGTAGCCAGAACTCGCTTCTCAGCCTACTATGCAAGGCCCGATTTGCCTAATAAGCCAAGTTTTCATGAATTAATTGTTTTTCGACTACCTAACCTAACTTTTTCGGCTACCTAACCTAACCTAACCTATAAAGATAGGTTAGGTTAGGTAGGGTTGGTTAGGTTCGGTCATATATCTACGTTAATTTTAACTCCAATAAATAAAAATTGACCTCATACATAATGAAATGGGTAGCTTTATCATTTCATAAGAAAAAAATTATAGAAAATATATTAATTCAGGAAAACTTGGCTTATTAGGCAAATCGGGCCTTATCGGGAAAATCGGGAAAACCTATCAGATTTTCAATATATTTATATATATATATATATATATATATATATATATATATATATATATATATAAACTTGTTAATCTACCCAACCTCCTAAACAGATGACACAACCACTCCCACCTGGGGAGCACACCATAAAATTTTACACCGTTTCTATACAACCAACATTTTGCAGTTACCTGGACTATTGTTGCCAGGCATATGCGTCGACTGTGCCTACTAACCTACAGAGCCTTGAGGTCATACAAAACAATGCCATGCGACGCAATGCATTCCACTCGTATCCTCGGCCCTCACAAGCTTAGCCACCAGACGAGACACAATGTGTGCCAACTATCTGTCACTCTGTACCACTGCTCACCAGACACACCCATACAGATCAACAAGTGACATAAGTCAAATGGCTAGTAAGAGTAAACAAGCCAGTGGCAAAAGGTTGTGGGTGTAGTTCGTTTGTGTCTAAGGCAATGTTTAAGTGATAATGCGTCTAGCTTGGGCGAGTGGTGGACCCTCAGGCATCTGCCCTGCTGTGCGCCTCGTGGCCCATTGTCATGGCAACCAGCATACCAACCTACTTCCTGCTGTGCTTGATAATCCAAATGATCTCCAACCAATGGAAGCAGAGTCCGTCTGGTTCCACTGGATGGAAAATTGGAAAGTGAGTGGCAGCTACATCAGTCACAACATGCTTCAAGAAATTCTAGGCATGCATAATTTGCTCATGGGTAGGAGATAATTGGTAATGATGAGAGCAACACAGGAACCCGAGTGAAGAATGTGGAGGTGGGTGTCGGTAGGACCACACAGCAAGGGGAACGGCCTCCTTAACAACTTCTCCAGAACATTATTGAATTCAGTCTGACCAAGTCTAACTTCTGCCTACATGTGTGTGTTACAAAGCAAGATGATGTCATCAGTCGGCTGGTTGAAGACGAGATTAGTAATATAGTTTACCAGATATGTCATCAATCACCCTAGAAAATTTAAGGAGTATCTTGTTGCTAGTTTTTCAAGGGAGTTTTCTGTTGATAGAGCTGTTAATCTTGAAGGGGTCTACATGGCAAGACGGATAAACAAGGATAGTTAACCTCTAAAAAGAATCATTGTCTGGAAAGACAATGAACCTCATCAACAACATTGCTTCCTTGTAAGTTTCATCCAGCCAAGTTCTATTAGACCTTCAATATCCTCTCCTGTTATCTGTTATAATTGCCACGGTACTAATCATGTGTAAGTACTGTTGACGTGAATGTGTGTGCAGGTTCTGTGCTGACTGTTACGAACCTTACCTCCTGTGGAGGTTAGTTTCAAGTATAAAATGTTGGTGGACACAGTGGAGAATTTTTGATAGGAAAATATCTACAGCTGTTATCAGGGAGGCCGCGAGTTACCAGTAATACTCCGCCCAGCAAAGTAATACCTTCTCAGCTGGAGATTGTCAGGAATAATGTGAACTGGAATAGCCTGACTATTTGAGGGAAAAATGTACTCCATCTAAAAGCATGCATGAGGAATATGGTAAATAAAGTCAATAAAGGGTTTGATTGCAAATGTAAAACAGAGTATTAAGGGGCGATGACGCAAGAGAGGTGGACGCCATCTTGACTTGAGGGGAGGTGGATACGTTGACGACCAGATCCTGCTATTTGAGGGGGGTTTTCCGGCCATACAGTCAGGTAAGCTCATCTTAGTATCTAAACAGGGTTACAAGATATTGTAGAGTAGTTATGCAGACTTTGGAGGTGTTTGTAAGAGAGAGTCCAGGTTTCCTAGAGGTGTAAATGTGAGTGTCATCGGTGGATAGCTGTGGTGGCTGTGTGCACGGTTCCAGGTTTGGGACGGAGAGCCTTAGAGTATCAAGAGCCCGCATGGGGGGTTATATCACTCCAACTGACCATGTATTGTAAGGATATCACCTTATTGAATATGTTTGTGTGTCTTTGCATATAAATTTGTGTCTATGTACTAGGCTGTTTTACCTTACTCCTTGATTTGCCCTAGGCTCGAGTACAATCATCTATTCCCCTAGACAACATTTAAAGGTCCACCACCACTAAATTCTTAACAGGCCTCTGTGACACAGCCATGACAAAAGTTTTTGACACACGCCCTCGTGATACAAGACCACCAAGATATCGTGACCACCACGATACAAGACTGCGTCCTCACAAGGACCCCCCCCCCTCCCTTATCTCTTAGGACAGTGAGGTAGCCTCTACTCTGGTCAGTGTGTCCCCAGTGTTTACTTGAAGGCATACATGTTTGGTATCATGACTGCACACAATGTTCAGTCTTCCCTAACTTATGTAGAAAGCCAGTGGTGTTTGGCCCAGCCGCACCAAGTACCCAGCAGGACGCTCCTGATATCAGCCCCAATAAGCTGTTTCCAAGTATCGTCCAACTGAACCAAACAAAAATATAGGAATTGATTGGTTAAAGATGAAAACCACTGAATTTTGAAAATAAAATAACCATTAAATAAAAATTTGCTCAGTGGTTGTGGAAGAGCGAGTCATGTTAGCGATAGTGGTCAAGTGAAGGCAGGATGGTAGACACCCCAGAGTTGTCAGGGCAGCATTGAGGCGAGATGGACAGCCTTCTCACTTCATGGTGATTTTAAATGAACTGTCGAACCTTCCCATCCGTAAGATTGATTTTACTTCCAAAAATGGTTTCAAGTTTATGAAAGTAGATATCAGTAAACCTCGGTTTATGGATAGTTTGGCTTTATTGAATGATGGGTTAGACAAACTAGCCAAAGAACATATAAAGAATGGTAAACCTACCCACTACACCTCTGTTTTGTTTGATGACGTCCCTGTAGCTGCCCACTATTTATTAAAGACAGGTAAGAAGATATTCTTTTATGACTATATATCATCTTTGGATAAACTGAATGAACCTAATCTTCCTCTTCCTCAAGCATTCTATAATAGTTTATAGCACGAGGCTGTGAGTCAAACAGACTACAACCAGGCTAAAAAAGTCTTTAGATTGGCGAAATGCAAAACCATTGAGGATTACTTGAAGGTCTATTTGAAAGTGAATACTGGGCTTTTGTGTGATG
Organism: Procambarus clarkii; assembly: GCF_040958095.1. Taxonomy (NCBI): domain Eukaryota; kingdom Metazoa; phylum Arthropoda; class Malacostraca; order Decapoda; family Cambaridae; genus Procambarus; species Procambarus clarkii. Next base: position 132,954 of record NW_027189130.1, read on the forward strand.
TTTTTACTGTATGGCGTAAAACATTGCCGGAGCCTTTCAAGTTGGACATTACACATTATGTCTTACTATCGAGTGTCACGTGGGATACTTTCTTGTTGAAAAGTCAAGTTGTCTTGGACTCTATTTATGATCCCAAATCGTACGATGTATTGTGTAAAATTAAAGATCGGATTTACTTTGGTCGTAAGATGATTCACGAGAGTAGAAATTGAACATACAGGTGATGCCTCTCTAGCAATGATAAATATATTTTGTATTTAGATTTTAATAGTCAACAAGCCACTTGTATGGCAGAAATACTTCCCTAAGGTGGTATTAGACAATTATCTGCTGCTGAACGTGATGATTTGCTCGAGCAAGGATTGGAGAATATTGCTTGTGAAGGGGATAAGAGTTATTGGGTCAAGTGTGATACTGAGCATGTCAAGCCTGAGGTGGCCCCATACACTGATGATTTGCCCTTAACCCTTTCACATGCTAATATTACTACAGATCTGTTGTCTGATTACAGCAAACACATTTTAAATACTGAAGATAGGTAACTTCCAAAAAAAAATGACATTTATTGTATCCCACCTACCCCCAAAAAGATTACTTGATAAGTTTAGAATTGTTACAGTTGCTCATGAAACTAGGATTGAAAATGTAGAGAATAAACGCAGTTTATGAATTCAGGCAGAGCAAGTACCTCAAAGAATTTGTCGAAACAAATATCCCAGAACGTACAAATACACCATGTTCTATAGTCCAAAGCTTTCAAGCTCGTTAGGAATGTTCTCTATGGCAAGAGTTTAATGGGCGTGAGCAGATATTGTGGCCGCGAGTAGAGCAGTTAGGCCCAAGGTGAGATGGACCGATGAAGATTAACGCCTCAATGGAAGAGGTGAGGCTGGAAGGCAGACCCCAGACAACCGGGGAGGTATTAACCACAGCCTGCAACAACACTTTCCTTTGCAAACTCTGGAGTCCATTAAGAGTTAAAGACGAAGGACCGAGTACAAAGAATTAGGGATGGAATACAGAAATCGTGAGGATGGCAAGGGCTCGGAGACTAATTCACTGTCTAACTCATACAGATAGGACGAGCAGCCTAGCCCATTAGGGAATCATAGACAGAGAGGCAATATGAGGGCGGCGGTGGGCGCTCCCGATGGCACTCAACTTGACATCCCCCCCCCCCCTGATAGGACCCCCCAGGAAGCTTCTTGGAAGGAAACTATGGTGGAATTCCTTGCAGCTATTGCATCCAGGGGCCAGGAAACTGGATGGGGAGGAAGAATTCCTTGATGAAGCAATCACTGACTTGGTCAGTAATTATAAGATTATGATTATAGGCTATAACGTGGATAGGATCCTTGAGCGGCATGTTCTAGTGGTTACTTCTACCAAAAGATCTGGTGACCACGCACTGCGCCCTCCCCCTGCACATAGAGAGACATCCACCAATAAATCGTGCCTATCCAACCCAACCTCCGACTGGACAAAAGAGGGTGCGAAGAGCACAGTACACTGTGTCAAAGACTGTACGAGAAGAACTATTCCAAGGCTGCTGCGTGCGTCCTCTCAGGAGACTGGCAAGTATCCCCCCACTGAGGTGGAGCCAGCTCGTCTCTTTACATTCTGGGTGACACTCTTCTCTAGACCCACATCACCAGACCGCGGACCAATTCGTGACTGTGATCCAGTCAACAACTTGGGGACCACACAACACCAGAGGAAATCCTTGTTGCTCTCAAGGCTAGTAGCACTTCAGCTCCTGGCCCAGACGGTATTACTATACGTTTACTCAAGTCCATACCAATCAGGGTGTTTGCAAAGTTGTTTAACCTGTGGATGGTGAACGAGTCCCTGCCACTCCCTTTTTGTAAGAGTAAGAAAGTGGTAATACCTTAGAAACCGAATCTAGAAACTCCTTCCCACTATCGCCCTATAACCATGTCATCTACGATAGCGAGGCTGTTCCACAAGATTCCGAGCAGCAGACTCTCTGAGGCTGTCAGGATCGACAGACGGCAGAATGCTTTCGTCCCCGTGGTCGAGTGTCCTGAAAACCTGGTGATCCTGGATGCCTTCCTAGTCGAGGCTCGTGCACCTCAATCCCCCTTGTGATCCCAGGCCACATTCCTCCCCCCTTGTGATCCCAGGCCACATTCCTTCCCCCTGTGATCCCAGGCCACATTCCTTCCCCCTTGTGATCCCAGGCCACATTCCTTCCCCACCTTGTGATCCCAGGCCACATTCCTCCCCCTTGTGATCCCAGGCCACATTCCTTCCCCTTGTGATCCCAGGCCACATTCCTCCCCCTTGTGATCCCAGGCCACATTCCTCCCCCTTGTGATCCCAGGCCACATTCCTTCCCCCTTGTGATCCCAGGCCACATTCCTTCCCCACCTTGTGATCCCAGGCCACATTTCTCCCCCTTGTGATCCCAGGCCACATTTCTCCCCCTTGTGATCCCAGGCCACATTCCTTCCCCCTTGTGATCCCAGGCCACATTCCTTCCCCACCTTGTGATCCCAGGCCACATTCCTCCCCCTTGTGATCCCAGGCCACATTTCTCCCCCTTGTGATCCCAGGCCACATTCCTCCCCCTTGTGATCCCAAGCCACATTCCTTCCCCACCTTGTGATCCCAGGCCACATTCCTCCCCCTTGTGATCCCAGGCCACATTCCTTCCCCACCTTGTGATCCCAGGCCACATTCCTCCCCCTTGTGATCCCAGGCCACATTCCTTCCCCAAACATCACAAGGGGGAGGAATGTGGCCTGGGTCTGAGAACCACTGAACTAGAAGTTAATGTCACAATTTACTTAACTTGTTCTGGACTGAATAAAGAAAATTGAATATACAGATGAACAATGTTACCGTTATTCAAGTTCTTCACACAATAACCAGCACCACACACTTAATATTCACATGAGCAAGACAGTCCACTGGGATTAAGGTCCACGTAGGAATATGAAACAATAAGCTGCAGCAACACTCACCTCTGTCTTACCTACACCGTCCTCCCTGAAAATATAAAATGATCATAATTAAATATATTATAGTTTGATTACATTTGAATAGTAATTACTAAGGCGGGTTCTGCTGGGCTTCCAGTCCCCGCAGAGAACCGCACATCGTGACAATGTGTTTCATTAGCTATTGTTCAACACTGTTCTTTCCTGATAAACAACACCACTACACTCCAGTAACTTGCCGCTCCATGAGACCAGGAACAGTGCTCCGTAAGACCAGGAACAGTGCTCCGTAAGACCAGGAACAGTGCTCCGTAAGACCAGGAACAGTGCTCCGTAAGACCAGGAACAGTGCTCCGTAAGACCAGGAACAGTGCTCCGTAAGACCAGGAACAGTGCTCCGTAAGACCAGGAACAGTGCTCCGTAAGACCAGGAACAGTGCTCCGTAAGACCAGGAACAGTGCTCCGTAAGACCAGGAACAGTGCTCCGTAAGACCAGGAACAGTGCTCCGTAAGACCAGGAACAGTGCTCCGTAAGACCAGGAACAGTGCTCCGTAAGACCAGGAACAGTGCTCCGTAAGACCAGGAACAGTGCTCCGTAAGACCAGGAACAGTGCTCCGTAAGACCAGGAACAGTGCTCCGTAAGACCAGGAACAGTGCTCCGTAAGACCAGGAACAGTGCTCCGTAAGACCAGGAACAGTGCTCCGTAAGACCAGGAACAGTGCTCCGTAAGACCAGGAACAGTGCTCCGTAAGACCAGGAACAGTGCTCCGTAAGACCAGGAACAGTGCTCCGTAAGACCAGGAACAGTGCTCCGTAAGACCAGGAACAGTGCTCCGTAAGACCAGGAACAGTGCTCCGTAAGACCAGGAACAGTGCTCCGTAAGACCAGGAACAGTGCTCCGTAAGACCAGGAACAGTGCTCCGTAAGACCAGGAACAGTGCTCCGTAAGACCAGGAACAGTGCTCCGTAAGACCAGGAACAGTGCTCCGTAAGACCAGGAACAGTGCTCCGTAAGACCAGGAACAGTGCTCCGTAAGACCAGGAACAGTGCTCCGTAAGACCAGGAACAGTGCTCCATAAGACCAGGAACAGTGCTCCATAAGACCAGGAACAGTGCTCCATAAGACCAGGAACAGTGCTCCATAAGACCAGGAACAGTGCTCCATAAGACCAGGAACAGTGCTCCATAAGACCAGGAACAGTGCTCCATAAGACCAGGAACATAGTGCAAGCTTAAACTCACTCACTCTCTCTCCCTCTCCCCTTTCCCCTTCTCGCCTTTCTCAATCTCAATCTCAATCTCTCTCTCTCTCTCAATCTCTCTCTCTCTCTCTCTCTCTTCAGAAGACAGCGAGTCACTGAGGGGTGATGCCTCGGATTGGCGAGGCATCACCAGTGGAGTCCCACAGGGTTCAGTCCTTGAACCTATACTGTTTCCGATATTAAGTAAATGATCTCCCAGAGGGGATAGAATCGTTCCTCTCATTGCTTGCTGATGATGCAAAAATTACATGGAGAGTTTAAAGAGAGGAGGAGAATGAGGCTATAAGATGGCCTACACAGACTGAGTGAATGGTCCAACAAATGGCTACTAAAGTTCAGAGTAAATATAAGGTAATGAAACTACGCGGTGGAAACAGGCTAGACAGGATACAGAATGGGAGATGAAGTCCTTCATGGAAACGGACAGAGGGAAAGATCTAGGAGTTGATATCACACCAAACCTGTCTCCTGAAGCCCACATAAAAATAATTACAATGGCGGAGTATGCGAGGCTAGCTAACATCAGAACAACCTTCAAGAACCTGTGAAGGGAATCATTCAGAACCTTGTATACCACATAAGTAGGACCAATGCTGGAGTGTGCGGACCCCAGCACGGAACCCGTACCTTGTCAAGCACAAGACGAAGCTGGAAAAAGGTCAGAAGTAAGTAAGTAATTATCAAAAGAAGGCACCAAACCGGGAAGGCTATGTAGCACCATCAAAGGCGCAAAATAATCAGAGGGCGCTAAATATCACCAAGGATGCCAATACGAGAACAAAAACGCATAAGGCGAACGATATCAAAAGTATCCGAGTCACCAAGAATTCTATTGAGGGACAGGTGACCGCGAGGGGCGGTCGGAAAGCAAGACACACACTCGTCCTGGAAGTCAGGACATTCAAGAAGGACATGCACGACCGTAAGAGGGACAATGCAACAAGGACAATAAGGAGCAGGGCGGCGCTCCATCAAGTGACCATGGGTTAAGCGAGTATGGCCAATACGCAACCTCGCCAGAGCTGTTTCCCACCGCCAGTTACGGTGGAAGGAGGACGGCCACGAGGAAACACAACATTTAAGAGTACGTAGCTTGTTACCAGTAAGAGACAACCAAGAAGCCTGCCAACGGGTAAGGACCGAGGAATGGATAACCGGGTAAAAGTCGGAAACGGAATGCCTTTAGGAGACATGGGACAAGAGCGGACAGCTTCCTTGACAGCAGCATCTGCACGCTCATTTAAAGACACACCAATATGGCTGGGAACCCAACAAAACTCAACCGACTTAAATTTACTGTGAACAAGAAACAGCCAATGCTGGATCTCGACAACTACTGGATGAACCGGATTAAAGGACCCGAGAGCTATGAGGGCACTACGAGAGTCAACAACAACTACAAAGGAAGACTGACAACGAGAAAGCAGGAGACGAAGAGCATAGAGAATAGCATAAAGTTCCACTGTAAAGATGCTAGTCTCCGGAGGCAAGCGACACATAAGTGTGATCAGGAAAAACAACAGAGTAGCCAACACCGTCCGCCAACTTAGACCCATCGGTGAAGACAGAAACTGAGCGGGAGTGAGAAGAAAAGTGCTCAAGGAAAAGGCGTTTTAGAACCGTAGGAGGGGTAAAAGCTTTAGTGATATGGGTCAAGGAAGTACAAAACCGCGGAAGAGGGACTCTCCACGGGGGCAAAGAAGGAACAACACGAGGAGAAACATTAGAAATACGAACGGAAAGAGAATCCTGGAGGCGAGATAACCGGACAGAAAGAGGGAAGTGGTGAAGAGGAACAGGAACCGCAGGAGGGGTAAAAGTTAAAGCACAACAGAGGCGAGAGGAAGGATGTTGTAAGGACCGCGCAAGATAGCGAAGACAGTAGCGATCACGGCGGTCCTGGAGAGACAGGAAGCCAGTGCGCCTATCTGCTCCCCAAGAAGTATGGGACAAGACCTGAAGGAGGGTAAGGGCCTTAGAGCACTTAACACGGAGGCAAGAGATATGGGGAGACCAAGACAAACGAGTGTCAAGGAATAACCCCAAAAGCTTTGCGAAATCTTTGTATTCAAGGGGATGACCATAAAGTGACAAAGAGGGACGAAGAACAACCCGTTTCAGCATAAAAGTCATGGCACAAGTCTTAGAAGTAGAGAACTTGAAGCCATGATCGGTGGCCCAAGACGACACGGCATCAATTGCAAGTTGAAGCCGGCGCTGAAGGAGAGGCGAATCATCACCCTGACAGCAAAGGGTAAGATCATCGACATAGAGAGCGGAGAAGACACCAGAAGGAAGAGAAGAAAGAAGACCATTAAGGGCAACCAGAAAAAGAGTAGTGCTCAGAACACTACCCTGGGGCACACCTTCGTATTGCTGAAAAGAGGCAGAGAGAGCGGTACCAAGGCGCACCCGAAAGGAACGACGAGAGAGGAAGCTGCGGAGAAAGAGAGGGAGATGACCACGAAGGCCAAAAGAATGAAGTTGAGATAGGATATGATAACGCCAAGTGGTGTCGTAAGCCTTTTCTAGGTCAAAAAGGACGGCAACAACGGAGGTCTTCGCAGCAAAAGCAGTACGAATATAGACCTCCAAGTTCACCAGGACATCTGTCGTGCTGCGGCACTTGCGGAAACCAAATTGAGAAGGGGAGAGGAGCTGATGGTGTTCCAGGAACCACATCAGACGAACGTTAACCATACGTTCAAAGAGTTTGCAGACACAACTTGTGAGAGCAATAGGGCGAAAGTCCTTAGGGGAAGTACCCAGAGACCCCGGTTGCCGAACAGGGAGGACAACGGCATCGAGCCAGTCCTCAGGGACTGACGACGACTCCCAGATCCGATTATACAGACTCAGTAAATACTGAGACGTGCACGGAGGGAGATGGCGAAGCATCTCATAATGAATACCATCGGAGCCCGCCGCCGTAGAACTGCAGAGGGCCAGGGCAGAACGAAGTTCAGAGAGAGAGAGAAGGGATCATTATAGGGAAGTTGAAGACGAGTGCAGAAATCTAAAGGACGAGACTCGAGGACAGGTTTACAAAGAAGAAAAGATTGGGGAAGATGAAGACCAGAGCTAACAGAAGAAAAGTGGGAACCCAGTACAGAAGCGACCTGCAACGGGTCCGCCACAAGAGTATCATGGAGGTGAAGGACCGGTGAAACATCGGGAACGAACTTACCCGCTATCTTGCGGATACGCTTCCAGATCTGGGCCAGAGGAGTTTTGGACGTAATTGTTGAGACATAAGATACCCAACATTCACGTTTAGCCGTACGGATGGCCCTATGGGTTACCGCACTCGCTTTCCGAAAGAAAAGAAAAGAATCGGTCGTCTGCCTACGACGGTGCTTCTTCCAGGCTGCACGCTTACAGCGGACAGCCCGAGCACAGTCCGCATTCCACCAGGGAACGCACTTCCGTGGACCCCGAGAGGAAGAGCGAGGGATAGAGCGGAGGGCAGCATTGAAGACAGTGTCATGAAAAAGGAGGAGAGCGCGAGAGAGAGGCAGAAGGGAGAGGTCAGAGAGAGTAGCACTGAGGGAAAATAGGGTCCAGTCCGCCTTAGCAAACTGCCACCTAGGGAAAGAGAGGGAAGGGCGAAAAGAGAAAAAGGAAACAAGGATGGGGAAATGATCACTTCCATGGAGGTCATCAAGAACCTGTCACGTGAAATCTAAGTAAAGAGAAGAAGAGCAGAGAGAAAGATCAAGACAAGAAAGGGTGGGAGTCCGAGAGTCCAAATGAGTGGGCTCACCAGAATTCAGAAGAGACAGGGAAGAAGAGAGGAGAAACGGCCCAAGAAGGCGACCCCGGGTATTCGTCAGAACGTCACCCCAAAGAGAATGACGACAATTGAAGTCACCCAGCAGGAGCACTGGCTCCGGCAAGGAGTCTAGGAGGTGTTTCAAATCAGGAAAAGAAAGCGGGACACTCGGGGGGAGATAAATGGAACAAACTGTGTACCATTTCCCCACAAAGATACGAGCAGCAGAACAATGGAGAGGCGAAGGAAAAAGTAAAGGAACAAAGGGAACATCAGCACGAATCAAAAGAGCAGAAGAATTAGAAACCCCAGCAACAGCTGGGAGGGGGGGGAGAGAAAGGAATAGCCACGAAAACGACCAGGACGAGCACCAAGCATCGGCTCCTGGAGACAGACACAAAGGGGCGAAAACCGCGAAATCAGAAGTTGGAGTTCGAGGAAATTGGCGTAATAACCTAGAACGTTCCATTGAAGAATGGACAACGACGAGAAGAGAAAGGACAAAAACAGAGAACAAGGAAGAAACAAAGGCGAAAGAGCAACAGAGCACGTTAAAGAATATCAGGGTCAGGATCAGGGTCAGCAAAGTCAGGGTTAGGGGGCATGGGTAAACTGAGCAAAGACAGAGGGAAGGAAACGGGAGAACAGACCAGAGGTGGGCGGGCGGGGTCCGGAGGAGGAGGAGGAGGAAGAGGAGGAGACAACGGAGAGGAGCAGTCAAGGACAGCAGCAGGAAGAGGGGGGTAGAAAGAGGGGAGCGTACCTCAGCAAGGGCAGCAACTGAGAGGGAAGCGGGGGCTAAAGAAACCTCCATAGCAGGAACAGGGGGCGCAACCACCGAAATGGGAGGGGAAGGAGCGAGAGAGGCAGAAGTAGGGGCCAAGGAAGAAAGCGAAACCTTCTTACCGCCGGGGAGGAGGAAGGAGAGGAGCCAGGTTTACGCTTCAGACGTAAAGAGACCGGTGTCCCAGCAACCACGTACTGGGCAACGGATTCTAGCGTCTCAACTGGAGAAGCTGAACGAGAGCACACATGACGGCCGTTTGGAGAGCGATGGACATCAGCCCGCACCGACAGGCGGCGGGGAGAGTCAAGAGACGGAGGAAAAGGATGGGAAGGAGGAACGGAGGGAGACGAGGAAGAAGACACAGAAGACACGACAGACCGGGTAGAAGGAAGGGGAACCCCAGACAGAGGACCAGGAGGAGGATCCTTCGGGAGAGAACCCAAAGGAACAGAGGAGGAGGCAGTGGGCGCATCAGGGTCCAAGGCCCGGAAACGGTTGTGAGTCTGAGGAAGGCGGGAAGGACGAGGAGAGGAAGAGCGCAACACGCGAGCATAAGAGATATTAGCATAAGGCGGGAGCCGGCGAACCTGGCGTCTCGCCTCAGGAAAAGATAAACGCTCCCGGTGCTTCAAGTTGAGGACGGCTGCCTCAAGCTTGTAATGGACACACGCACGGGAGAAGGAAGGATGGGCCTCACCGCAGTTGAGGCAACGAGCCTGGGGAGAAGTGCACTCCGACTTAGAGTGACCTTCGCCACCACACAAAGGACAGAGAGAGACAGTCCCGGAGCAGCGGAGGGCACCATGCCCAAACCTCCAGCACTTGTTGCAGAGCCGAGGAGAAGGAATGTACTCCTGGACAGAGCACCTGGCACCAGCAAGAATGACAGAGGGTGGAAGGGTCCTACCATCAAAGGTAATCTTCACAACCCGGAGGGGTTGACGGCGACTACCACGAGGGGGACGAGTAAACGTGTCCACCTGGAGAATAGAATGGCCCTGGGCAGCAAGGATATCGAATATCGTCGTGGCAGTCGCGCAGGTCCCGAACACCGGTCGCAACATGGGGCAGGAGCAAAATAGTGCCAACACTGGCATTCAACTGAGCGTTCTTCGAGACCCGAACAGGGGTCTCGCCAAGGCAGGATAAGGCAGCCAAGCGGGAAGCAGCATCCTGAGAAGGAGCAGCAACGACACGTGTACCGAGACGAGTGGGGTTGAAAGTAATGGAGGCATCCACGGAATCAACGAGATGTCGATGGAGGGAGAAATCGTCAGGAGGCGCAGAATCAAGAGGGAGATCAAAATATTTGGCCCACGAAGCGGGACCAAACAAGGCTTGATAGGTAGCAGAACTGGAAGGAATCGAGCGAGGGCGGCCGTGACGAGGACGGCTGTGAGAACCCCCAGAGAGAGAGAGGGGTTAAAAGGCGCAGTAGTTACAACTAGAGAAGGAGCCGCGCCAGGGGACGAGGTAGTCACCACTGGGGGCTTGGGGCTCGACCTAACCATAGAGGAGGGAGGGGAGCCAGGGGAAGGAGTCAGAGAGGCCAAAGGAGGAGCAAGGTCGGGGCCCAATGCAGCGGAGGCTACAGAGCCCGGTCTTCCAAGACAGGCCGACTCGGGGGCTTGGTCGCCCACCCCACGAGCCTGAGAGGGTAAACCAGAAACAGCCGAAACAGGGGTCATCATCATTACGAAAAGAAGAATTCATTCACGAATGTGCCCCCACACCCACCACGGAGCCACAATTAGAGGCACGACACCCAACAAGAAGCTATCGCCGATCTTGCCGGGGCGTCCTAGGGGTGCGTCGTGAGTATACGCCCCACAAACGCCACCTTAAGAAACCGACAGTCCGTCGAGATCGGGTTCAGTGACGAAAGGGGGATTGACAATAAAAGGTACCCCTCGCTCTCGACGTCGGGTACTACAGTTCTACGGGTGCAAGAGTATGCCTCCTCAAGCACCCGGGCGTCAAAATAGAAGAAGTCCAAGGGAAGAACCAGAACAAGCAAAAGGTCGGCAGGAAACGGCAAGCAGATAGGAGAAGAGGAGGGGAGAAAAACGAAACAGAAGGAAAAGGTGCCCAGCAGAATTGGAGAGGACGGCAGCAGGAGCACAAGGCTTGAAAAGGACATTGGACTGTCCCAAGGAGCATCACACTCCGGCAGCCGCCCACTAAGCCCCCACACGGCGACAACGAGCTGAGCGAGGAGGGGGAAAAAGGTCAGAAGTATGCCACTAGGCTAGTCCTAGTGGCATATGCATCTCACGACACTGGAAGACAGAAGAGTAAGTCGAGACATGATCAGTATCTACATAATTCTCAAAGGAATTGACAGGGTAGATATGGATAAAAAATTTAACACGGGTGGTACGCAAACAAGGCAACAGAGGTGGAGACTGAATACTCAAATGAACCACAGAGATGTTAAACTTTTTCAGTGTGAGTAGTTAACAAGTGGAATGCATTAGGCAGTGATGTGGTGGAGGCTGACTCCATACACTGTTTTAAATGTATATATGAAAGAGCCCAGTAGACTCAGGAATCTGTACATCAGTTGATTGATGGTTGAGAGGCGGGACCAAAGACCCAGAGCTCAACCCCCGCAAGCACAACTAGGCGAGTACACGCGCGTGCACACACAAATAAGTACACACACACACACACACACACACACACACACACACACACACACACACACACAATAGGGAATACGGCCCCCCTGTACAGGGGCCTCGTAGCCTGGTGGATAGCGCGCAGGACTCGTAATTCTGTGGTGCGGGTTCGATTCCTGGACGAGGCAGAAACAAATGGGCAAAGTTTCTTTCACCCTAAGTGCCCCTGTTACCTAGCAGTAAATAGGTACCTGGGAGTTAGTCAGCTGTCACGGGCTGCTTCCTGGGGTGTGTGTGTGTGGTGTGGGGGAAAAAAAAAAAAAAAAAAGTAGTAGTAGTTAGTAAACAGTTGATTGACAGTTGAGAGGCGGGCCGAAAGAGCAAAGCTCAACCCCCGCAAAAACACAACTAGTAAACACAGCTAGTAAACACACACACACACACACACACACACACACACACACACACACACACACACACACACACACACAGGGACCAAAGAGCCAGAGCTCAACCCCCGCAAGCACAATTAGGTGAGTACACACCCACAGTCATGTGGGAGGGTCGGGGGCTTGTGCGCTACGCAATATTACTCAATATTTTCGGGCATATTAGGAATACAGTGTTGGATCACGGATCTTGGTTATCACAAAGTATACAAACACCCATAGGAAAAAAAGATACAATGATATCACTAGAACTTTGGTGTTAAACAGAAAAATCACCAGTACCAGGCCACCAGGTTATACAGTGTGGAGGACAGGACAAGATCACCAGCACCAGGCCACCAGGTTATACAGTGTGGAGGACAGGACAAGATCACCAGCACCAGGCCACCAGGTTATACAGTGTGGAGGACAGGACAAGATCACCAGCACCAGGCCACCAGGTTATACAGTGTGGAGGACAGGACAAGATCACCAGCACCAGGCCACCAGGTTATACAGTGTGGAGGACAGGACAAGATCACCAGCACCAGGCCACCAGGTTATACAGTGTGGAGGACAGGACAAGATCACCAGCACCAGGCCACCAGGTTATACAGTGTGGAGGACAGGACAAGATCACCAGCACCAGGCCACCAGGTTATACAGTGTGGAGGACAGGACAAGATCACCAGGCCACCAGGTTATACAGTGTGGAGGACAGGACAAGATCACCAGCACCAGGCCACCAGGTTATACAGTGTGGAGGACAGGACAAGATCACCAGCACCAGGCCACCAGGTTATACAGTGTGGAGGACAGGACAAGATCACCAGCACCAGGTCACCAGGTTATACAGTGTGGAGGACAGGACAAGATCACCAGCACGAGGCCACCAGGTTATACAGTGTGGAGGACAGGACAAGATCACCAGCACCAGGTCACCAGGTTATACAGTGTGGAGGACAGGACAAGATCACCAGCACCAGGCCACCAGGTTATACAGTGTGGAGGACAGGACAAGATCACCAGCACCAGGCCACCAGGTTATACAGTGTGGAGGACAGGACAAGATCAGCACCAGGCCACCAGGTTATACAGTGTGGAGGACAGGACAAGATCACCAGCACCAGACCACCAGGTTATACAGTGTGGAGGACAGGACAAGATCACCAGCACCGGGCCACCAGGTTATACAGTGTGGAGGACAGGACAAGATCACCAGCACCAGGCCACCAGGTTATACAGTGTGGAGGACAGGACAAGATCACCAGGCCACCAGGTTATACAGTGTGGAGGACAGGACAAGATCACCAGCACCAGGCCACCAGGTTATACAGTGTGGAGGACAGGACAAGATCACCAGCACCAGGCCACCAGGTTATACAGTGTGGAGGACAGGACAAGATCACCAGCACCAGGCCACCAGGTTATACAGTGTGGAGGACAGGACAAGATCACCAGGCCACCAGGTTATACAGTGTGGAGGACAGGACAAGATCACCAGGCCACCAGGTTATACAGTGTGGAGGACAGGACAAGATCACCAGCACCAGGCCACCAGGTTATACAGTGTGGAGGACAGGACAAGATCACCAGGCCACCAGGTTATACAGTGTGGAGGACAGGACAAGATCACCAGGCCACCAGGTTATACAGTGTGGAGGACAGGACAAGATCACCAGGCCACCAGGTTATACAGTGTGGAGGACAGGACAAGATCACCAGCACCAGGCCACCAGGTTATACAGTGTGGAGGACAGGACAAGATCACCAGCACCAGGCCACCAGGTTATACAGTGTGGAGGACAGGACAAGATCACCAGCACCAGGTCACCAGGTTATACAGTGTGGAGGACAGGACAAGATCACCAGCACGAGGCCACCAGGTTATACAGTGTGGAGGACAGGACAAGATCACCAGCACCAGGCCACCAGGTTATACAGTGTGGAGGACAGGACAAGATCACCAGCACCAGACCACCAGGTTATACAGTGTGGAGGACAGGACAAGATCACCAGCACCAGACCACCAGGTTATACAGTGTGGAGGACAGGACAAGATCACCAGCACCAGGCCACCAGGTCATACAGTGTGGAGGACAGGACAAGATCACCAGCACCAGGCCACCAGGTTACACAGTGTGGAGGACAGGACAAGATCACCAGCACCAGGCCACCAGGTTATACAGTGTGGAGGACAGGACAAGATCACCAGCACCAGGCCACCAGGTTATACAGTGTGGAGGACAGGACAAGATCACCAGCAGCAGGCCACCAGGTTATACAGTGTCGAGGACAGGACAAGATCACCAGCACCAGGCCACCAGGTTATACAGTGTGGAGGACAGGACAAGATCACCAGCACCAGGCCACCAGGTTATACAGTGTGGAGGACAGGACAAGATCACCAGCACCAGGCCACCAGGTTATACAGTGTGGAGGACAGGACAAGATCACCAGCACCAGGCCACCAGGTTATACAGTGTGGAGGACGGGACAAGATCACCAGCACCAGGCCACCAGGTTATACAGTGTGGAGGACAGGACAAGATCACCAGCACCAGGCCACCAGGTTATACAGTGTGGAGGACAGGACAAGATCACCAGCACCAGGCCACCAGGTTATACAGTGTGGAGGACAGGACAAGATCACCAGCACCAGACCACCAGGTTATACAGTGTGGAGGACAGGACAAGATCACCAGCACCAGGCCACCAGGTTATACAGTGTGGAGGACAGGACAAGATCACCAGCAGCAGGCCACCAGGTTATACAGTGTGGAGGACAGGACAAGATCACCAGCAGCAGACCACCAGGTTATACAGTGTGGAGGACAGGACAAGATCACCAGCACCAGGCCACCAGGTTATACAGTGTGGAGGACAGGACAAGATCACCAGCACCAGGCCACCAGGTTATACAGTGTGGAGGACAGGACAAGAGGACCCGCCGGAGAAACTTGCCTACTTGTACTTGTGGAGAGGAGTTTCTTGTGGGAACTGTTAAGTGCCTCTTGTCGGAAAATCCGACACCATTTAATAATCATACAGATAATAGCTGTGTTGTATAAACAAGTTACCCATAGAAAACGTAACTTGTAGTGGAATTACCGTCTATAGAAAACGGGATATCATCACCACATACTATTATAATTCACCAGCTATTCTGCTGGGAATTATTCTTAAATACATTAGTCTTTGGACTTTACCATCATAAAACATCTTATATAAATTAACTTAATTATCAATATTAAAGTAGAGTAAATGTGACCCTTCTATCACTTTCTGAAATGTGGACAATGTAAGCCAGGCGTCAGAGTGAGGAAGGGGCAGCCATTGTTGATACTAGACCAGAGGCACACGGGAGCAAATACGGCTCCTGTTAATTTACTTGGACGTAGTGTTATGGAAACCAAAGGTGTACCATTGTCAACACGCTGTCTACAAATTCAAGTTAAGTGTCTATCCGAAACCCGTTTATCATTCATTTATGGCCATTAATGTCAGGATATAGGGTGACCCGGTTAGATCGCGAAATCGCCTCAAACTAAAGGTAATTAAGCCAGGTCTTCATGTTCCATGTACTGTATAGTGTTTTCTCTGATATAGCTTGTCATATATAGGATTCTGGCTTTACAGCTAGCGCACTTTTGACAGGTCAAGACGAGGATGCAAGATTTGTGCACCAGTTACTGGGTGATATGGAAGCTACCTCAAAGAGGATAATTTGGTGTCTACACCCTAGTTATACCTGGTGGACTAACCTGCTGTACTATAAGATAAGGAACCTCATCAATGTATGTAGCTATTACTGTAGTTTGATTGGCTGCATATATAATAAACTAATAAACCCCCCTAATGTGTAGAGGATCGATTTGTGAGATTAAGAGATTATTGCAGAAATACAGTCCACTTATCATTATACAAATTGCTATCGAAGTATATAAATTAACGTAAATATAAATTCATATAAATTAAATATAAATCTCACAGGTCGGTTCCCACACCTCTCAGTTGACATCAACAGTGTGCAGGATTTATATAATATATCGTAATCACTAATGCATTCTCATTCAATAATAGAAGTTAATAGTAAACTTAATAGTGTAGGGCATTGAAGGAACCTCACTCGTGAGCTCAATTGAGAACTGAATAACGTGTTAATCCCAGGGAACCCCCCCCCCCCGGCTGCTGTAAGCTATAGGTACACACACACACACACACACACACACACACACACACACACTACTGGACCTTAGTGAATCACCACGTGGGAGGTGACAACCGATCACCTCGTCATCCAGACATCGTTGTGTGAGCGGGAGACTGACTGGTAGGTACCCTCTCTGGTCAATTATTCAGGTGTACGGGAATGAGGTAAAATATTATCAAATTCTTGTTCAGTATATCATATATATTAAAAATCTTAAAGTGGCTCCTTTTGGGTAGAGGTTGACACTTACGGGACTCTCGTGGCACACGCACGCATGCACATGTACATATGCATGCACACAAGCACACAAATGCAAAAACGCACACGCAAAAACACACACACATGCTCGGACACACACAAACGTTCAATCAGGGTAGAAATGATTAACACCTTTTGTGGAAAGGGGATAAGACCTCACTCATATTCCACCCCCCCCCCTCTCTTACCCCCCCCCCATCTCACTATCGCTATACACTCCCCCCCCCCCCCACGACTCACCACAAATACACGCACACATACACACCTGACCAGAAGTGACCATCTTTGCCCCCTCCCACACCCCAGTTACCCATGCGTCCCCCGTAAACACTCTCCCCCTCTCCCGCTCGCTCCCTCTCCCTCTCTCTCTTTCCCAATCTCCCTCTCTCCTCCTCTCTCCCTCTCCTCCCTCACTAGCCCTCCCCTCCCCTCTCTCCCTCTCCTCCTCTCTCCCTCTCCTCCCTCACTAGCCCTCCCCTCCCCTCTCTCCCTCTCCTCCCTAAACCTCCCTCGCTCTCCCTAAACCTCCCTCGCTCTCCCCCTCTCCTTCCTCTCTCTCCCTCTACTTTCTCTCTCCTTCCTCTCCCTCCCTCCCTCTTTGCCCACATGCTCACACACACACACTCCCTCCCTCCCATTTGACCACCTGACCTGAAGTGACATCTATGCCCACCCCCATCCCCCCAGTTTCCCAGGCATCCCCTCCCCTACAAACACACACACCCTCTCTCTCTCTCTCTCTCTCTCCTCCTCCCCACTTGCCCTCCTCTTGACAAATCCTATCACAGCATAACAGGAACAGGGGGTAAGCATGATGGCCCGAGGAAACAAGGGAACAGGGAAAAGTCAGGGTGATGAAATGAAGGAAATGTTCACCCAGTTTGTGGAAAAATAAAGAGTGAGATGCAGGGAATGATGCAGGAAATGAAGAATGAAATAAGCAACCTGAAAAGAGAGCTGACAGCAGCAAAAGAGGAGATTAGAACCCTCAAAGAGAACAGTGTTGATGCTGAGACTCAGATAATCATCCTGGGGGGAGGCGGAAATAGTATACCGGAGTAGAATGCCACTATAAAAGCAACATTTGCTGAAATGCTGAAAAAAATAACCCTGAAGTAATGTCCACAATGATGGAGGTGGCCATGAAAGCAGCCACCTCACAGGAAGCTGCACACTCCACTAGCCAGTTGCTGGAATAAAAAGATCAGTGGTAGCTGTGGGTATTAAAGAGCAGGAAGGCTCTAATAGGAAAGAGTGGAATGATAAGGACGACACGGCAGTGAATGAAATAATGAAGACACTAGAGATGGAAGGGGCTGAGCATAGAATTGAGAAGGTTTTCAGGTTAGGCTGGTACAACAAAGACTGAGATCATGAGTTAAAGATAGTGTTTGCAAACAAGAACACAAAGGAGTTTATTCTAACAAGGAAAAGCCGCCTGCAACATGTGGGAGAATTAAAAAAAGTATTCCTCCAGAGGGACATGATGAGGGAGGAGAGAGCCATGGCGGCAGAAGCAAGGAATAGGCGCAGGGCGAGAGGGGAAAACCAGGAACTCTCGGCTCCCAACACATCATCCCAAGGAGTAAGGGAGGAACCCACAACCAGCTACCCAGTAACACCAGAGGGGAGGGCAACCACACCACCCTCTGCATAGAAAACCCCCCTACCCCAAACCCTCCCTGCCCCCACTCAAATGCTCAGCCAAATCTCCCTCTCCCCCCACACCCCAGTCCCACGTTGCTACCCCTTCCCTCCTCCCACCATGCCCCCCTCCCCCTTTTCCTTCCAGTCCTCCCTCCCCCTTCATCCCATACCCTCTCTGTCCCCCCCCCCCCACTTCACTTGATCCCCCCCCCCCCGCCCCTCACCCAAGTTACATCTGAGACCCTGTTATCCACTGTTCCTTACACCCATGGAACATCTTCCCCCACCAGCAGAACACTCACCAAGGAGGGGATTTGAGAAGGGACAGAAGAAAGTGAGCCTCAGGGCAATGTACACTAACATGGATGGAATTACAAATAAAGGAAATGAGCTTGGAGAATGGGTACTAGAGGAAAACCCAGACATAATAGCACTCACAGAAACAAAGCTAACGAAAACCATAACAAATGCATTGTTCCCACAGGACTATTATGTTATGAGGAAAGAGAAGGAAGAGGTGGTGGTGGTGTAGCTCTGTTGGTAAGAAATGGCTGGGACTTTGAAGAGATGGTTATTCAGGGCTGTGAAGGTTTCAATGATTACATAGCAGGTACCATAACTCTAGGACAAAAAATTATAGTCGTAGTCATATATAATCCACCACCAAATGACAGAAGACCCAGACAGGAATAAGATAGAAACAACATGGCCACCATTAACATAAGAGAGAGCAGCTTCTGTTGCCAGCAGGAATGGATCTGGATTACTAATCATGGGGGACTTCAACCACGGGAAAATAGACTGGGAGAACTAGGATCCGCATGAAGGACCAGAAACATGGAGAGCTAAACTGCTGGATGTGGCAACAAGACACTTTCTACAACCCGTTCTCGCAAATTCGTATAGTCAATATTGACTTATTCAATAAGTGCATAGGTGACATACTAAACATAATAGATACCCTTAAAAAGCTTCATAGAAAACACCGACCTTACCTAACCTTGTTAGTATGTTAAGATAAGCATCTTATAGCTTCGTAATTACAATTGTTACTTAACCTATTATAGGTATAGGTTAAGTAATAATTGTAATTACGAAGCAATAAGATTCTTATCTTAACATACTAATAAGGTTAGGTAAGGTCGGTGTTTTCTATGAAGCTTTTTAAGGGTATCTATTATGTTTAGTATATCACCTATGCACGTAGTTAATAAGTCAATATTGACTATACGAATTTGCGAGAACGGGTTGCTTTCTAAGCCAGCACATCAAGGAACCAACAAGAATGAGAGAAGATGAACCAGCCTGCTCGATCTGATATTTACCCTAGATGAGTGGGATATACGGGAAGTTAATTAAGATGGAAGCACCCTTGGGAATGAGTGACTACAGTGTATTAAACTTTGAGTACCTGGTAGAGCTATGAATTATTTTCCCAAAAAATGAACTAGGAAACAAAAGACTGGCTTACCGGAAGGGAAAATATGACATGAGATGAGATGTTTCCTAAGGAAAATACCTTGGGACACAGACCTCACAGCTAAGTCTGTACAAGATAAGATGGAGTATGTCACACAAAAGTGTCAGGAGGCAGTAATCAGGTTCATCCCGACCCAAAGGGAAAAATCTGAGAGGAAAAAGAAGAACCCCTGGTATAATAGGGCATGTATGGAAGCAAAGAAACTGAACAAAAGGGCATGGAGGAACTTCCGGAATAACAGAATACCAGAAAGCAGAGAGAGATACCAGAGAACCAGAAATGAGTATGTTAGGGTGACAAGAGAAGCAGAGAAAAATTATGAAAATTATATAGCAAACAAAGCAAGGACCGAACCAAAGCTACTCCACAGTCACATCAGAAGGAAAACAACAGTGAAAGAACAGGTATTGAAACTTAAAACAGGCGAGGACAGGTATACAGAGAATGACAAAGAGGTGTGTGAAGAACTCAACAAGAGGATCAAAGAGGTCTTCACAATAGAATAAGGTGAGGTCAATGTGCTAGCAGAAAGGGAAGTAAACCAGGCGACCTTGGAAGGGTTCGAAATTACGAGTGAGGAGGTCAAGAGACACCTGGTGGATCTGGATGTTAGAAAGGCTGTTGGTCCAGATGGGATCTCGCCATGGGTACTAAAAGAGTGTGCACAGGCACTTTGCTTGCCACTCTCCATAGTGTATAGTAGAGCACTGGAGCCAGGAGACCTACCAGAAATATGGAAGACGGCGAAAGTGGTCCCAATATACAAAAAGGGCGACAGGCAAGAGGCACTGAACTACAGGCCAGTGTCCTTGACTTGTATACCATGCAAGGTGATGGAGAAGATCGTGAGAAAAAACCTTGTAACACATCTGGAGAGAAGGGACTTCGTGACAAATCGCCAACATGGGTTCAGGGAGGGTAAATCTTGCCTCACGGGCTTAATAGAATTCTACGACCAGGTGACAAAGATTAAGCAGGAAAGAGAGGGCTGGGCGGACTGCATTTTCTTGGATTGTCGGAAAGCCTTTGACACAGTACCGCATAAGAGGCTGGTACATAAGCTGGAGAGACAGGCAGGTGTAGCTGGTAAGGTGCTCCAGTGGATAAGGGAGTACCTAAGCAATAGGAAGCAGAGAGTTACGGTGAGGGGTGAGACCTCCGATTGGCGTGAAGTCACCAGTGGAGTCCCACAGGGCTCTGTACTCGGTCCTATCTTGTTTCTGATATATGTAAATGATCTCCTGGAGGGTATCGATTCATTTCTCTCAATGTTTGCGGACGATGCTAAAATTATGAGAAGGATTAAAACAGAAGAGGACTGTTTGAGGCTTCAAGAAGACCTAGACAAGCTGAAGGAATGGTTGAACAAATGGTTGTTAGAGTTTAACCCAACCAAATGTAATGTAATGAACATAGGTGTAGGGAGCAGGAGGCCAGATACAAGGTATCATCAGGGAGAGGAAATTCTTTAGGAGTCAGAGAAAGAAAAAGACTTGGGGGTTGATATCATGCCAGACCTGTCTCCTGCAGCATATATCAAGAGGATAACATCAGCGGCATATGCCAGGCTGGCCAACATACGAACGGCATTCAGAAACTTGTATAAAGAATCATTCAGAACTTTGTATACCACATATGTCAGGCCAATCCTGGAGTATGCAGCCCCAGCATGGAGTCCATATCTAATCAAGGATAAGACTAAACTGGAAAAGGTTCAAAGGTTTGCCACCAGACTAGTACCCGAACTGAGAGGTATGAGCCACGAGGAGAGACTACGGGAATTAAACCTCATTTCGCTGGAAGACAGAAGAGTTAGGGGGAACATGATCACCACATTCAAGATTCTGAAGGGAATTGATAGGGTAGATAAAGACAGGCTATTTAACAGAAGGGGCACACGCACAAGGGGACACAGGTGGAAACTGAATGCCCAATTGAGCCACAGAGATATTAGAAAGAATTTTTTAGTGTCAGAGTGGTTGACAAAATGGAATGCATTAGGAAGTGATGTGGTGGAGGCTGACTCCATACACACTTTCAAGTGTAGATATGATAGAGCCCAATAGGCTCAGGAACCTGTACACCTGTTGATTGACGGTTGAGAGGTGGGACCAAAGAGCCAGAGCTCAACCCCCGCAAGCACAAATAGGTGAATACAACTAGTTGAGTACACACACACACACACACTCCCACATACAAACACAAAAGCTGATAAGAAAAGGCTGGAGGTTTGAAGAGATGGTTGTTCAGGGCTGTGAAGATTTCAGTGACTACATAACAGGTACCATAGAAATTTGAGGACAAAAAATTGTAGTAGTAGTCATATATAACCCCCCCACCAAATGACAGAAGACCCAGACAGGAATATGAAAGAAACAACATGGCCACCATCAATATAATAGAGAGAGCAGCTTCTGTAGCTAGCAGGAATGGATCCAGACTACTAATTATGGAAGACTTCAACCACGGGAAGATAGATTGGGAGAACAGAGTCCCACATGGAGGACCGGACCATGAAGAGCTAAGCTGCTGGACGTAGCAACAAAACTTTCTAAGCCAACACATCAAGGGACCGACAAGAATAAGAAGAGGATGAACCAGCCTTGCTTGATCTGATATTTACCCTAAATGAGTCGGATATAAGGGAAGTTAAGTTGGGAGCCCCCTTGGGAATGAGTGATCCCAGTGTATTGATCTTTGAGTACCTGGTGGAGCTAGGAATTATCTCCCCCAAAAAAGAACTGGGAAACAAAGAGCAGGCGTACAGAAAGGGAAATTATGAGATGAGAAAATTCCTAGGGAATATACCATGAGACACAGAACTCGCAACTAAGTCCGTACAAGACATGATGGTCTACATCACACAAAAGTGTCAGGAGGCAGTAAACAGGTTTGTCCCAGCCCGACAGGAAAAAAACGAGAAGCAAAAGAAGAATCCATGGTTTAATAAGGCATGTATGAAAGCAAAGAAACTGAAGAAAAGGGCGGGGAGGAACTTCCGAAATAACAGAACACCAGACAGTAGAGAGAGATACCAAAGAACCAGGAACGAGTATGTTAGTGTAAGAAGAGACGCTGAGAAAAAGTATGAAAATGATATAGCTAATAAAGTCAAGACCGAACCAAAGCTACAACACAGTCACATCAGGAGGAAAACAGTGAAGGAACAGGTGATGAAACTTAGAACGGGTGAAGACAGGTACACAGAGAATGACAAAGAGGTGTGTGAGGAACTCAACAAGAGGTTCCAGGAGGTCTTCACAATAGAACGAGGAGAGGTCACTGCACTAGGAGAGATGGCAGTAAACCAGACGACCTTGGATGGCTTCGAAATTACTAGAGATGAGGTTAAGAGGCACCTATTGGATCTGGACGGGAGAAAGGCTGTTGGCCCGGATGGAATCTCACCATGGTTATTGAAAGAGTGTGCAGGAGCGCTCTGCTTGCCACTCTTCATAGTGTATAGTAGGTCACTGGAAACAGGAGACCTACCAGAAATATGGAAGACTGATAATGTAGTCCCAATAAACAAAAAGGGTGACAGACAAGAGGCACTGAACTACAGGCAAGTGTCCTTAACTTGTATACCATGCAAGGTGATGGAGAAGATCGTGAGAAAAAACCTAGTAACACATCTGGAGAGAAGGGACTTCGTGACAACCCATCAACATGGGTTCAGGGGGGGTAAATCTTGCCTTACAGGCTTAATAGAATTCTACAATCAGGTGACAAAGATTAAGCAAGAAAAGGGTGGGTAGACTGCATTTTTTTGGACTGTTGGGAAGCCTTTGACACAGTACCCCCATAAAACCCCTTTGACACAGTACCCCTGAGGATTGCAGGATCCTCCAAGAGGACCTGAACAGGTTGCATAGATGGTCAGAGAAATGGCTACTGGAGTTCAACATGAGCAAATGTAAAGTTATGGAAATGGGACTAAAAGATAGGAGACCAAAGGGACAGTACACAATGACGGGGAACTGCCTACCTGTGACGACGCGAGAAGGAGACCTGGGCGTGGACGTAACACCTAATCTATCTCCTAAAGCACATAAATAGGATAACAACAGCAGCGTACTCTACACTGGCAAAAAAAAAAATCAAGTATCTCTTGATTTAATCATCTTGAATAACAGAATAAAATCTTCAGTTGAAAAATTTGATCAAATCAAAGACCTTTCTGAGACTTATTTAGCAGAAAGAGCTAACGCTGATTTAACCCAAAGGGAACTTCAGGATATCAGAACTGAAACAGCCATTTATGAAAATAAAATCCAGGATCAATTACATCCTTTAATCAAACTAGCATTACCAGCAGTTGCCCAACCAAATGTGAGCACATGCACACAGTTTGGTACCTCAACTATCTCACATGTAGCAGCCGAGCTTCCAAAGGTATAATTACTATGTTTTGAGGACAAAGATGAAGATAATAGGGATACCTTCTGGAGAGCTTTTGATTATTTAATACACTCTAATGCTTCTCTCACTAAGGCTATTAAATTTGTATATTTACAAAGCCAAGAGGAAAGGCATTGCAGATCATTGCTAATTTGTCATGCACAGATGAAGATTATGATCATGCCATACAATTGTTACATAAGTACAGTGGATACTAAGCAAGAAACTTGAAGGCGTACTGGCCACATCTATCAGTTGAATGACAAGTCATCACTTAGCTAAACAGTGATTCATTAATCTTAATCTACAGTCTACAGGCCATTTAAATCAGGTGATAGACAAATGTCATCATCACTTGGCTACAATAGTCTACCATTGGGGATTAAGACCAATCAATCTCAAATCACAATCTGATTGGCTAAACAACCCCTCATCACTAATCTACAATCTTAAGGCTAACAGCACATTGACAATGTCAATCCAAGTATTATAATTCATCTAAGATAACTATCTTAATCCAAGAATATAATCTTGATCACCTAATCTCATGCTTTAACTGGAGTGAAAGCAGCCTCAGAAAATCTGAAGGCAATCAAGCATCTCAAAGAGATTAATTGAAAAGGCAAAGCCAAAAAATAAAAAGCAAAATGGTTCTTCACATCAAGAATAATGTAAACACATTATTACAAATACAATTCATCCTTTAAGGAAATCCTTGGAGGAGTACAAGTGTTACATGCTTGTATTACCTGCTTGCATGTAATAACATATCTACAAGTGGTACATACTTGTAACAACATCATATCACAAGAAAAAATCACTAAGTGAATCCTCGGACAAAAACAAAAATGTCTAAACTGACAGTCAAAAATCAAGGCAACAAAACTCCTCTTCTGCAAAGTGGAAACAGAGTAATGTTGGTTCATATGCTATATCCCCCACAGTTTACAGAACTGTAGGAAACCAAGCTCCCAAGACAGATAAGACAAAAGGAGCTACAAGTGCCCCAAGATGTTTATTCTGTCAGGAAGCACATACCATTTATCAATGCACAGTTTATGAAGACTGTGCCAGTCGAATCAGTAGACTGAAATCTCTAAACAGGTGCATCCGTTGTCTACGGAAGCACGATACGAGTGAATGTAACACTCAATTGCTGAACTGCCAATATTGTCATAAAATTGTACATCACACAGCACTTTGTGGTGATATCAACACTCAATCCAGATCACAGCCATCCAATAATCAACCTGCATCTCAGGCAAAGCCCAAAGATGATAATACCTGAACAGCTGTACAATTCTGTACAGTATTGAGTAATGTCAATGCCTTAGTAACAGACTTACCACAGGCATATTACCTACTGCACAGCTAGAACTATGCAATCAAGGAATTTGTATTCAAGAGTTTTTTTGATCAAGGGTCATAGAAAACCTTTATCAGTAAAATGATGGCAGAAGATTTACAACTTAAATCTTCAAAACAATTATCTACATTCATATCAGGGTTTCTTACCAATTCAGGTCTTAGAACCTTTCAGGTAGTACAGCTTGATGTCTGTCTAGGTACATCCCAAAAGACAGGAAGCCATAGTAGTTGACAAAATTCCTACTGAACTAGAAGTGACTGGTCTGGCAGCCACTACCAAATTCCTAAAAGAAAAGGGAATCCAATTAGCAGATCCTCTGATCGATTCCGACTACATAGGGGATATCGAAATCCTGATTGGAGCCGACTACTCTCATCGATTCATTCTGGGATCAGAGGAATCTATGGGTATGAATTTACTCAAATCAGCAGGAGGCTTATTGATGACAGGACGTGTACTAGATCTTGGACCTTCAACTCCTGAAAAATCACATCATACAGAAACTGTAATAGTGGCTTGACTAGGCAAAGAACAGTCACCACTAAATATCTCCCACATGAATGATGGCGGATTGGAATCTGTACATAGATTGTGGGAACTTGATGCAATAGGAATAATTCCTGAACAACCAAGTTCTGATGATGTCTGTGCATACAATCAATACTTAGAAACTGTACAATACCATGATGGACAGTACTGGGTAAGGCTACCATTGAAAATTAACCATAAAACTTTACCTACCAACTATCACATGGCTTATAGTCAATTTAAATCTCACTTAGCAAAGCTAAGGAAAAGGCCTGAGCATTTAAAACTCTACCATGAGATTATTGCTCAACAATTAAAGAATAAATACATAGAAGTCATGAAACACGACAATAAGCAAACAGACCATTTTTTACCACACATGGCTGTAATGAGAGAATTAAAAACTACTCCTTTACGGAGAGTTTTTAATTGTAGCTCTAAATCTGGACCCCAAGGAACCAGTCTAAATGATTGTTTGCAAACAGGTCCAAGTCTAACTCAGAAATTGTATGACATACTGCTGAAGTTTAGACTTAACAAATATGCATTTTCAGCAAATATAAGCAAGGCCTTTCTAAGAGTTGACTTACAGGAAGAAGAAAGGGATTTCACTAAGTTTGTATGGGTAGATAACCCAGAAGATCTCAATAGTCCTATTGTGACGCACAGATTCTCCTCGGTACTCTTCGGTGCTACATCTAGCCCATTTTTGCTGCAAGCAACTCTAGATACTCATCTGAAGAAATCATCAAGTCCTTATAAGACTGAAATCAGTCAAAATCTATATGTAGATAATTTTCAAGGGACAGTTAACAGTACAACTGAACTGTTACAAATATATCAAGAGGCCAACAAAGAGCTACAAGGTGCCAACATGCCACTACAATCATGGGCCTCTAATAATGCAACATTGAATATTCAAATAGCAAAAGATTACCCTGAATATCACGTACCAGAATCACAAAAGGTGTTAAGTATGGATTGGGATCTAATCTTAGACACAATATCAAATCAGTACCAGTAAATTATTACATTGCTACAAAAAGGGATTTGCTTTCACAGGTTAGCAAAGTATTTGACCCACTTGGTCTACTAAATCCTTTAACTATTAAGTTGCATTTATTGGTGCAAGAAGCTTGGAAGACTAAAGTTGGTTGGGATGATCCACTACCACTTCAGTTACAAAAAGCCTGGAAGGCAATGGCTCAAGAACAAACTTCAGTCGAACAGATAAATCTTTCCGAGACACATAGTCAAGGAAAATGATGAAGTATCACGACATGTGTTCGCAGACTCGTCAGCCAAAGCTTTTGGAGCTTGTGCTTACTTAGTGACTTCCCATCAATCATATCTAATCACCTCTAAGGCTAGAGCCGTTTCATTAAAAAAAAAAGAGGACTTTGCCTCAGATGGAACTAACTGCATTGCTAACTGGCACTCGCTTAGCAGTGCATATCAAACAAGTCTTGTCTACCATGAACTTCAAAGATGTCATTATATGGTCCGACAATGAAGCCGTCTTACATTGGGTAAGAAATGACAACTGTCCAACACCGTATGTAAGAAATCGCGTCTCAGAAATTGAAGAAATTTCTGCAGGCTTTCAATTGTACCAACAAAAGATAATCCAGCTGATCTCTTATCAAGAGGTATGACGTTTAAACAGTTTACAAAGGCAGATATTTGGTTTCATGGGCCTCGGTGGTTAGTGAATGGTAGTTGGCCGGATCAAAAGCCACACGTCATTACGACACAAACCATAACTACCACCAGGCAGCAAGCTCAAATATCAGTCTTGGATTGTACTCGTTACTCCTCGCTCATCATATTAATCAATGTAACACAGAACGTGTTTCATTATCTCAGGAAAAGAGGTATAAAATACACTTTTCCAGAGGCACTTATCAATTGGGTAAGACAAGCCCAGAGAGAAACTAATGGGAATAACTATGAAAATCTTGAGCATAAAACACAATCTCGACCTGTGGATAGACCAAGAAAATCACATTCTGCGTTGTGGCGGGAGACTTAAACGCGCAGATATCAATCTAGATACTGTGCTTCCATGGCTTTTACCAAAAAATCATTGGATCACAAGATTGATTGTGTTACATACGCATCAACAAATCATCAAACATGGAGGAGTGTTACACACATTTACACATCTCAGGCAGCAGTATTGGATTCCTCAAGGATGACAAGTCAGTCAAATCAATCTTGAAAAATTGCACGATATGCCGAAGGTACGATGCAAGAACTTGCTCTTATCCTGGGCCACCACCCCTACCAAAGGAAGGTGTGGTCCATCTACACCCTTTCGAGACGTCAGGAGTAGATTATACGAGAGCAATATATCTAACAGGAACTGCAGATAAGAAACCTATCAAGGCATACATCTGTCTGTTCACCTGTGCCACCACCAGAGCAGTACATCTAGAGGTAATACCCGATATGACTGCTCAATCATTTATCCAGGCTTTCCGCAGATTCGCAGCACGCCGATCATGCCCTAAGCTGATGATTTCAGATAATGGAGCAAACTTGGTAGCTGGAGAAGCATGTCTACGGGAAATCTTTTCCCATCCTGCAGTTACTTCCACACTGGAACAGCGTCATTGCAGATGGAAATTTATCCCTCCAAGAGCCCCATGGCACGGAGGATTTTATGAACGGTTAATAGGAACTGTCAAAAGATCCTTGAGAAAATCTCTTCACCGTCAGAAAATCAATCTTCAAGAACTCCAGACAGTAATCACAGGAATAGAATCAAGGGTGAATGACAGTCCGTTGACTTTTCTAATGATCCTACTCAACATAAGCCATTAAGACCTGCACACCTAAATGTATGGAAGGCCTCTGACTCCAGTACCATCTCTAGTGGTATAAGCATCTGTCCAGCATAATCTAAAAATGGAATGATGTTTGGACAAAAGAATATCTTACATCTCTACAAGAACATCACCATGGGGCCAATGTCCCACATAATATATCTAATCCCCAACCTGGCGATATTGTCTTGGTAGACAGTGATGGCCCTAGGGCTGACTGGCTATTGGGTAAAGTTGTCTCAGTCCATCCAGATAGTCAGGGGATTTTGAGAATAGTCAAAATCCTGTCTAAAGGAACAACGTCCCTGAAGACATTGGACAAACTCATCCACAGGGAATCAGTGAGTCAGCTACAGTTAGATAATAGGAGATCCCAAGACCCTCTAACGCCACATGACCCACAGACTCCTAACAGGTACAATCGTCCACAACAAACAGCCACACAAAAGTGCAAGCAAAATTTTGCACTTGTATTATCAAACCGATGGAGAGTAAATGAATACATATGGTTACTATTGTCCTTAGTATTGAACTCTGTGCCAGTTCTCTCCCTCTGGAAGATGTGGGAAATTTTTACCCACTATATCTATATTATTATCTAAGAAATGTATTATTTCTCTATCATATCTAAATCATAACAAAATCATATCAGAATCATTACAGATTCATTATACATCTGGATCCTACAAGACAATGCCACCTATGATCACGTATGACCATAGGGCCCTTGGTTGCCTATGTGACTTTTGTGCGTGATTTCTCAAGGATGCAGAAGCTTCTAGAAGGATTTCTTAATTAAAAAACTATTGAAACAATTAAATCGATTTCTGGTAGGGACTAAATCAAATCCTTAATAAGAATCAGTAGTTTTATCAAGTACTACTTATTATCTTTAAATCCTATATCTAATTATATTATAATCACATCTTATCTCAATCATATGTCTAGACAGTAAAAATAATTAATCAATATTCATTGAAGGCTACCTTGCTCAGAGAGTATGGGGGGGGGGGGGGGCGATGGCTGGGAGAGAAGCGCCCACCACACCCCGAGGGAGAACGCGTATTCAGCTTAGGACATCTTATCCAATTATCTTTATCACCAGTGATTAATCTCTAGAACTGGGGGAGTACCTGGACAATATATCTACAAGGAAAAATTCCTAGAACATTTTATATACTAGTGTAGAGTGGAGCACACAAAGTGACACCATCTCCACGTCCACCATCATCACCCACCATCCTACTGCAAATGCAATTAAGGACAATCACGTAGCAACACTACTAGGACAATCTACAGCAATGCTGTGTTATATAATATCGTGCCTAAACCCGACAAGAGAGTTATCCGGTCTGGCACACTTGTCAGACAGGCACCCGGCATTCAGAGAAGTATATTGAATGTTATTTAGTGTATTAGTTGGCCAACTGTATGCTTGTATAACTTTAACATATCCAATAAGTCTGTCTGTCGGTTATAGAGTGAGGCAACGCCTCATATTTCAGTAAGTTTATTAATATTGAACTGCATAAATCTTTTCCAAGACCCCAGACTCGTGAGGTTCACTGCCTCATAAGTGTCCCAAGTTTGGGAAAAGTTTCAGTCGAGGTGACTGAACCTCGTCATATAAATTGAATATATATATATATATATATTATATATATATATATATATATATATATATTTCATTGAATATGACCGCATATTCTGTATTTATTATTTTCTGGTTTAGGGCTTCTATCCCTCTAACTATTTTCTTAGCATCAGGGCTTAATTGGAATAGGAGTTCTCCAAAACTCATTTTCGTACTTTTAAGGTGAAGAAAAGAAGTGATTTACTATAGAGTGTATTACACTTATTTGTATAATTTGCACGACGTTTCGAACCTCCATGGTTCATTCTCAAGTGAACAGATCTTACAATACTAGTTGATTTTATACCCGCATTAGGTCAGGTGATAATACAATGAAGGTGAAAAACATGGGGGGATACATAAGGGATAAACATAGGGACTGCAGAAGGCTTATTGGCCCATACGAGGCATCTCCTATCTAAACACAAAGATTAATCCAGTGTAATTGGCCTGTTATGTTGGACATTGTCTTCTGTGTTGGCATCGATATGTTCTTGTCTTGTCCTTACTCTCATGGTGGGTAGAGTAAATAGTTCCGTGATTTGGGTGTTCATGGTAGGTCGCTCTATTCTTATGTGAATTGCCTCAAGAATTTGTAATCTTCTTGAATCTTGGGTTTTGTCTATTATGCAAGTATTCTTGTTCAACATTTCTCTTGTTAGAGTAATGTCATGGGCTTGTCTCATGTGATTCCTAGGGGCACCAGATTGAAGATGGCATGTCAAACGCCTCGTCAGCTTGGTCGACGTCATACCTATGTACTTACATTGAAGGTTACATCCTTCGTGGGGGCAAGTGTACATGTATACAACGCTTGACTGCTGTAGAGGGTTCTCCGTCGGCTTCGGGCTGTTTTTGATAAGGAGTTCGGAAGTCTTCTTGGTTTTGTAGAATATTATCAGGTTTATGTTTTGGTTAGGAGTAGTGCTTTTTACTCCTTTACGGATTATTTCTTTCATTATTCTTTCCTCTTTTATATGTTCACTGTGCATGGTTGATTTGTAATATAATTTTATTGGGGGTGTTGTGGTTTCTGTTCTAGGTTCTGAATTATACCAACGGTCCAAGTGTCTTCTTATAGCAGCGTTTATTTCCGCGTTGCTATATCCGTTGTTCACCAATACCTGAGTTACTCTTTCAAACTCTCTACTCACGTTGCTCCATTCAGAGCAGTGGGTAAGCGCTCGACGAATATAAGCATTGAGAACACTGGCTTTGTATCTTTGGGGGCACTCACTTCTACCGTTCAGGCATAATCCTATGTTGGTGGGCTTGGTATATACGTTGGTGCTTAAAGAGGTTCCTGTTTTTGTTATTAGTACATCCAAGAATGGCAGACTGTTATTTTCACTATTTTCATGTGTAAATCGGAGTACTGACTCTCTCTCTAGGTGTCTTTTTAGGTCAATTAGTTCATCTGAGTCTTTTACTATTACGAATATGTCATCTACATAACGGCAGTATACAGTTGGTTTTTGTCTGCTACTGAAGACCCTATCTTCGATGGTTCCCATATAAAAATTAGCAAATAAAACTCCTAAGGGGGAGCCCATTGCTACTCCGTCTATTTGTAAATACATGTCTCCTTGTGGACTGATGAAAGGGGCTTCCTTTGTACATGCTTCGAGAAGACTTTTCAAGTGTGGCTCAGGTATGTCTAATTTGGGGGTGCTCTCGTCCCTTTTTACCAACGTCCCAGTCGACACAACCATAGGAATGATACTGGACAGAGTATACAGAGACGAGAGCACCCCCAAATTAGACATACCTGAGCCACACTTGAAAAGTCTTCTCGAAGCATGTACAAAGGAAGCCCCTTTCATCAGTCCACAAGGAGACATGTATTTACAA
>NW_027189130.1:170000-172500 GCF_040958095.1 Procambarus clarkii
AACTTTGAGTACCTGGTAGAGCTAGGACTTATCTCCCCCCAAAAAGAACTAGGAATCAAAAGGCTGGCATACCGAAAGGGGAATTATGAACAGATGAGAAGTTTCCTAAGTGAAATACCTTGGGACACAGACCTCAGAGACAAGTCAGTACAGGGTATGATGGACTATGTTACCCAAAATTGTCAGGAGGCAGTAAACAGGTTCATCCCGGCCCAAAGGGAAAAATCCGAGAAGCAACAGAAGAATCCATGGTATAATAGGGCATGTATGGAAGCGAAGAAACTGAACAAAAAGGGGTGGAGGAACTTCCGGAATAACAGAACACCAGAAAGCAGGGAGAGATACCAGAGAACCAGGAATGAGTACGTCAGGGTGAGAAGAGAAGCAGAGAAAAATTTTGAAAATGATATAGCAAACAAAGCCAAGACCGAACCAAAGCTACTCCACAGTCACATCAGAAGGAAAACAACAGTGAAAGAACAGGTATTGAAACTTAGAACAGGCGAGGACAGGTATACAGAGAATGACAGAGAGGTGTGTGAGGAACTCAACAAGAGGTTCCAGGAGGTCTTCACAATAGAACAGGGTGAGGTCACTGTGCTAGGAGAAAGGGAGGTAAACCAGGCGGCCTTGGAGGAGTTCGAAATTACGAGAGAGGAGGTCAAGAGACACCTGCTGGATCTGGATGTTAGAAAGGCGGTTCGTCCAGATGGGATCTCACCATGGGTACTGAAAGAGTGTGCAGAGGCACTTTGCTTGCCACTCTCCATAGTGTATAGTAAATCACTAGAGACGGGAGACCTACCAGAAATATGGAAGACGGCGAATGTGGTCCCAATATACAAAAAGGGCGACAGACAAGAGGCACTGAACTACAGGCCAGTGTCCTTGACTTGTATACCATGCAAGGTGATGGAGTCGTGAGAAAAAACCTGGTAACACATCTGGAGAGAAGGGACTTCGTGACAAATCGCCAACATGGATTCAGGGAGGGTAAATCTTGCCTTACAGGCTTGATAGAATTCTACGATCAGGTGACACAGATTAAGCAAGAAAGAGAGGGCTGGGCGGACTGCATTTTCTTGGATTGTCGGAAAGCCTTTGACACAGTACCGCATAAGAGGCTGGTACATAAGCTGGAGAGACAGGCAGCTGTAGCTGGTAAGGTGCTCCAGTGGATAAGGGAGTATCTAAGCAATAGGAAGCAGAGAGTTACGGTGAGGGGTGAGACCTCCGATTGGCGTGAAGTCACCAGTGGAGTCCCACAGGGCTCTGTACTCGGTCCTATCTTGTTTCTGATATATGTAAATGATCTCCCGGAGGGTATCGATTCATTTCTCTCAATGTTTGCGGACGATGCTAAAATTATGAGAAGGATTAAAACAGAAGAGGACTGTTTGAGGCTTCAAGAAGACCTAGACAAGCTGAAGGAATGGTCGAACAAATGGTTGTCAGAGTTTAACCCAACCAAATGTAATGTAATGAAGATAGGTGTAGGGAGCAGGAGGCCAGATACAAGGTATCATCTGGGAGAGGAAATTCTTCAGGAGTCAGAGAAGGAAAAAGACTTGGGGGTTGATATCACGCCAGACCTGTCTCCTGCAGCACATATCAAGCGGATAACATCAGCGGCGTATGCCAGGCTGGCCAACATACGAACGGCATTCAGAAACTTGTGTAAAGAATCATTCAGAACTTTGTATACCACATATGTCAGGCCAATCCTGGAGTATGCAGCCCCAGCATGGAGTCCATATCTAGTCAAGGATAAGACTAAACTGGAAAAGGTTCAAAGGTTTGCCACCAGACTAGTACCCGAGCTGAGAGGTATGAGCTACGAGGAGAGACTACGGGAATTAAACCTCACTTCGCTGGAAGACAGAAGAGTTAGGGGGGACATGATCACCACATTCAAGATTCTGAAGGGGATTGATAGGGTAGATAAAGACAGTCTATTTAACACAAGGGGAACACGCACAAGGGGACACAGGTGGAAACTGAGTGCCCAAATGAGCCACAGAGATATTAGAAAGAACTTTTTTAGTGTCAGCGTGGTTGACAAATGGAATGCATTAGGGGGTGATGTGGTGGAGGCTCACTCCATACACAGTTTCAAGTGTAGATATGACAGAGCCCGATAGGCTCAGGAATCTGTACACCTGTTGATTGACGGTTGAGAGGCGGGACCAAAGAGCCAGAGCTCAACCCCCGCAAACACAACTAGGTGAGTATAGGTGAGTACACACACTCCCACACTCCCACACACACACACTCCCACACTCCCACACTCCCACACTCCCACACACACACACTCCCACACACACACACTCCCACACACACACACTCCCACACACACACACACTACCACACACACACACACTACCACACACACACACACTCCCACACACACACACACTCCCACACACACACACACTCCCACACACACACACACTCCCACACACACACACACTCCCACACACACACACACTCCCACACACAC
>NW_027189130.1:175000-182500 GCF_040958095.1 Procambarus clarkii
ACACACACACTCCCACACACACACACACTCCCACACACACACACACTCCCACACACACACACACTCCCACACACACACACACTCCCACACACACACACACTCCCACACACACACACACTCCCACACACACACACACTCCCACACACACACACACTCCCACACACACACACACTCCCACACACACACACACTCCCACACACACACACACTCCCACACACACACACACTCCCACACACACACACACTCCCACACACACACACACTCCCACACACACACACACTCCCACACACACACACACTCCCACACACACACACACACACACACACACACACACACACACACACACACACACACTCACACACACACACACACACACTCCCACACACACACACACACACACACACTCCCACACACACACTCCCCCACACACACACACACACACTCCCCCACACACACACACACACACACACACTCCCACACACACACACACTCCCACACACACACACACACACACACTCCCACACACACACTCCCACACACACACACTCCCACACACACACTCCCACACTCACACACTCCCACACACACACACACACACACACACACACTCCCCCACACACGCACACACACACTCCCACACACACACACACACACTCCCACACACACACACACACACTCCCACACACACACACACACACACACTCCCACACACACACACACACACACACACACACACACACACACACACTCCCACACACACACACACACACTCCCACACACACACACACACACTCCCACACACACACACACACACTCCCACACACACACACACACACTCCCACACACACACACACACACTCCCACACACACACACACACACACACTCCCCCCCACACACACACACTCCCACACACACACACTCCCACACACACACACTCCCACACACACACACACACTCCCACACACACACACACACTCCCACACACACACACACACACTCCCCCCCCCCACACACACACACTTGATGAAGTACTTAATGAAACGAACAGAGAGAAAGATCTAGGAGTTGATATCACACCAAACCAATCCTTGTAAGACCAATCCTGGAGCATGTACGGCCCCAGCATGGAGCCCGTACCTTGTCAAGCACAAGACGAAGCTGGAAAAAGTCCAAAGGTATGCCACTAGATTAGTCCCAGAACTAAGAGGCATGAGTTACGAGGAAAGGCTGCGGGAAATGCATCTTACGACACTGGAAGACAGAAGAGTAAGGGGAGACATGATCACAACCTACAAAATCCTGAGAGGAATTGACCGGGTAAACAAGGATGAACTATTCAACACTAGTGGGACGCGAACAAGGGGACACAGGTGGAAGCTGAGTACCCACATGAGCCACAGAGACGTTAGAAGGAACTTTTTCAGTGTCAGAGTAGTTAACGGATGGAATGCATTAGACAGTGATGTGGTGGAGGCTGACTCCATACACAGTTTCAAATGTAGATATGATAGAGCCCAGTAGGCTCAGGAATCTGTACACCAGTTGATTGACAGTTGAGAGGCGGGACCAAAGAGCCAAAGCTCAACCCCCGCAAGCACAAATAGGTGAGTACAAATAGGTGAGTACACACACACTCTCTCCCCCCCCCCCCCCACAAACACACACACTCTCCCACACAGTAGTAGGCCGCCGCGGGTGGAAGACACACACGATTAGTGTACTCACCTAATTGTGCTTGCGGGGGTTGAGCTCTGGCTCTTTGGTCCCGCCTCTCAACCGTCAATCAACTGGTGTACAGGTTCTTGAGCCTACTGGGCTCTATCATATCTACATTTGAAACTGTGTATGGAGTCAGCCTCCACCACATCACTTCCTAGTGCATTCCATTTACTAACTACTCTGACACTGAAAAAGTTCTTTCTAACGTCTCTGTGGCTCATTTGGGTACTCAGCTTCCACCTGTGTCCCCTTGTTCGCGTCCCAGTGTTGAATAGTTCATCCTTGTTTACCCGGTCGATTCCCCTGAGGATTTTGTAGGTTGTGATCATGTCCCCCCTTACTCTTCTGTCTTCCAGTGTCGTAAGGTGCATTTCCCGCAGCCTTTCCTCATAACTCATGCCTCTTAGTTCTGGGACTAGTCTAGTAGCATACCTTTGGACTTTTTCCAGCTTCGTCTTGTGCTTGACAAGGTACGGGCTCCATGCTGGGGCTGCATACTCCAGGATTGGTCTTACATATGTGGTGTACAAGATTCTGAATGATTCCTTACACAGGTTCCTGAACGCCGTTCTGATG
The DNA here is from genome assembly GCF_040958095.1 of Procambarus clarkii. Classification (NCBI taxonomy): domain Eukaryota; kingdom Metazoa; phylum Arthropoda; class Malacostraca; order Decapoda; family Cambaridae; genus Procambarus; species Procambarus clarkii. The sequence continues at coordinate 177,297 of NW_027189130.1, forward strand.
TTAGCCAGCCTCGCATATGCCGCAGACGTTATTCTCTTTATGTGGGCTTCAGGAGACAGGTTTGGTGTGATATCAACTCCTAGATCTTTCTCTGTCTGTTTCATTAAGTACTTCATCTCCTATTCTGTATCCTGTGCCTGGCCTCCTGTTTCCACTGCCTAGTTTCATTACTTTGCATTCACTCGGGTTGAACTTCAACAGCCATTTGTTGGACCATTCACTCAGTCTATCCAGGTCATCTTGTAGCCTCCTACTATCATCCTCTGTTTCAATCCTCCTCATAATTTTTGCATCGTCGGCAAACATTGAGAGGAACGAATCTATACCCTCTGGGAGATCATTTACATATACCAGAAACAGTATAGGTCCAAGGACTAACCCCTGCGGGACTCCACTTGTGACGTCTCGCCAATCTGAGACCTCACCCCTCACACAGACTCGTTGTCTCCTGTTGCTTAGGTACTCCTCTATCCACCGGAGTACCTTCCCTTTCACTCCAGCCTGCATCTCCAACTTTCGCACTAGCCTCTTGTGTGGCACTGTATCAAAGGCTTTCTGACAATCCAAAAATATGCAGTCTGCCCACCCTTCTCTTTCTTGCCTTATTTTTGTTGCCTGGTCGTAGAATTCAAGTAACCCTGTGAAGCAGGACCTGCCATCCCTGAACCCATGTTGATGCTGTGTTACAAAGTTCCTTCGCTCCAGATGCTCCACTAGTTTTTTTCGCACAATCTTCTCCATCAGCTTGCATGGTATGCAGGTTAGGGACACTGGCCTGTAGTTCAGTGCCTCCTGTCTATCCCCTTTCTTGTATATCTTGTTCCCCTGTTGCCAGTGATTTGTTATACACTATGGAGAGTGGTAGGCACAGTTCTCTTGCTCCTTCCATTAGAACCCAAGGGGAGATTCCATCTGGGCCTATAGCCTTCGCCACGTCCAGCTCTAGTAAACACTTCCTTACTTCCCCACTGGTAATCTCAAACTCTTCCAGTGGTTCCTGGTTAGCTATTCCCTCACTTACCTCTGGAATTTCTCCTTGCTCTATGGTGAAGACCTCCTGGAATTTCTTATTCAATTCCTCACACACTTCCTTGTCATTTGTAGTGAATCCTTCCGCCCCTATCCTTAATTTCATAACCTGTTCCTTTACTGTTGTTTTTCTCCTAATGTGGCTATGCAACAATTTAGGCCGAGTCTTTGCCTTGCTTGCGATGTCATTTTCGTATTGTCCTTCTGCCTCTCTTCTCATCCTGACGTATTCATTCCTGGCATTCTGGTATCTTTCTCTGCTCTCCAGAGTCCTGTTATTCCTATAGTTTCTCCATGCCCTTTTACTTTGCTGCTTAGCTAGCCTACATCTCTGATTAAACCATGGGTTTCTCATATTCATTTCTCTGTTTTCCTTTTGGACTGGGACAAACTTGTTTGCTGCGTCCTTGCACTTCTGCGTGATGTAATCCATCATATCTTGGGCCGTCTTTCCCCTGAGCTCTGTTTCCCATGCTATATCTGTTAGGAATTTTCTTATCCCCTCATAGTTTCCCTTTCGGTATGCTAACCTTTTGGTTTCGGTATCCCTCCTCGAGTTCAATAACCCTTCTTCAATCAAGTACTGAAACACCAGTACAATGTGCTCGCTCATTCCTACTGGGTCCTCAAAACCGATTTCTCTTATGTCGGAGTCGTTCAGAGTTAAGACTAGGTCGAGTCTCGCTGGTTCGTCATTGCCTCTCATCCTTGTGGGTTCTCCGACATGCTGGGTTAAAAAGTTGCTTGTCACCACCTCCAATAGTTTGGCTCTCCACGTATCCTCGCCTCCATGCGGTTCCTTGTTCTCCCAGTCAATCTTTCCGTGATTGAAGTCGCTCATGATGAGCAGGTGGGATCTATTTCTACAGGCAGCAGAGGCTTCCCTCTCAATTATAGTGTTAACTGCCTTGTTGTTGTTTTCATACTCTTGACTGGGTCTCCTGTCATTTGGTGGAGGGTTGTATATTACTGCTACTACTATCCTTGGTCCGCCCATTGTCATGGTGCCTGCTATGTAGTCTCTGAACTCCTCACAGCCCGGGATGGCCATCTCCTTAAAACTCCATTCCCTTCTCATGAGTAGGGCCACTCCGCCTCCTCCCCTACCTTCCCTCTCTTTCCTTATTACTGTGTACTCCTGGGGAAACACGGCATTCGTTATGATTCCAGAGAGTTTTGTTTCAGTGAGTCCGATTACATCTGGGTTAACTTCTTGTGCTCTTTCCCTTAGTTCACTTGTCTTGCTTGTGATCCCATCTATGTTCGAGTAAGAACATCCCATCTATGTTCGAGTGTGGTGTATATACAATGAGGAGAATCGCATGGAGCGACCTGACCTAACATCCAGGTGGGACGACCCGCCGTGGAACTGCCTGATTGTGTTTGTTGGGTGGTGACTGTGATCAGTGGTATAGTAAATTAGTGAACTGTAACAACGATACAGTGACTGACTCCAGAGCTTTGTGTAGATAGAGAAGAACCGCCATCATCAATCTACTAGAACTTAGTGAATCACCACGTGGGGGGGGGGGGCGACGACGGATCACCATCGTCATCCATACATCGTCATTACTCATCTAGTTGTGTGAGCGGAAAGGCAGACTGGTATGTACCCCTCTCTGGTCAATTAATCAGGTGTACAGTGTAAGGTAAAATATTATCAAATTCTTGTTCAGGATAGCATATATATTTAAAATCTCAAAGTGGCTCATTTTGGTTAGAGGTTAACTCTTACGGGAACTCGTGAGACATGCACACACGTCCATGTACGTATGCACGCACACGCACACACAAACGTTCAGTCAGGGAAGAAAGGATTAACACCTTTTGTGGAAAGAGGCAAGACCTCACTATACTCCACCCCACCTCTTACCCCCCATCTGACCTGGTCGCCATCACCGCCTTCCCTACCCCCCAGTCCCCAGCATCCCCTTTACACATACTCTCCCCCTCTTTATCTCTCTCTCTCTCCCACCCCGCTCTGCCCTTCTGACAAATCCTATCACGGGACAACTAGGAACAGGGTCAAGCATGACAGCCAGAGGTAACAGGGGAACAGGGAAAAGTCCAGGTGATGAAATGAAGGAAATGTTCGCCCAGTTTCTAGAGGACATAAAGAGTGAGATGCAGGAAATGATGCAGGGAATGAAGAATGAAATAAGCAACCTAAAAAGAGAGCTGACAGCAGCAAAGGAGGAGATTAGAGCCCTCAAAGAGAACACTATCGATGCTAAGACTCAGATAACCACCCAGGGAGAAGGTGGTAATAGTATTTTGGAAGAGAATGCCACAATAAAAGCAACATTTGCAGAAATGCTAAAAAAAAAAAAAAAAACTGAAGCAATGTCTGCAGTGATGGAGGTAGCCATGAAAGCAGCCACCTCACAGGAAGCGCATGCTCCACTAGCCAGCTGCTGGAAAGGAAAAGATCAGTGGTAGCTGTGGGTATTAAAGAGCAGGAAGGCTCTAATAGGAAAGAGTGGAATGATAAGGACAAAGCGGCAGTGAATGAAATACTGAAGGCACTAGCCATGGAAGGGGCTGAGCATAGCATTTAAAAGGTTTTCAGGTTAGGCTGGTACAAAAAACTGGACCCGAGACCATGTGTTAAAGATAGTGTTTGCAAACGAGAACATAAAGGAGATGATTCTAACAAAGAAAAGCCACCTGCAACATGTAGGAGAATTCAAGAAAGTATCGTCATGTCCCTCCCTCGTCATGTCTCCAGAGGGACATGACGAGGGAGGAGAGGGCCATGGCGGCAGAAGCAAGGAAGAGGCACAGGGCGAGAGGAGAAAACCAGGAAGTCACAGCTCCTAACACAACACCCCCAGAGGCGAGGGGGAACCCACAACCAGCTACCCAGTAACACCAGAGGGGAGGACAACCCCGCCACACTCCTCTGCATAGAAAACCCCCTTACCCCAAACCCTCCCTGCCCCCACTCAAATGTTCAGCCAAATCTCCCTCCCCCCACACCCAATCCCCACCCTTCTACCCCTCCCCTCCCGCCGAGTCCCCCCTCCCCCCCCCCCTTTCCTTCCTGTCCTCCTTCCCCTTTCACCCCATACCCTCCCTGTCCCTTTCCTTTCACTTGACCCCCACCCCTCATCCCAGTATCCTCTGCAACCCTGGTATCCACCTCACAAATCCTCACACCCATGGCACAGCTTCCTCCACCAGCAGAACAATCACCAAGGAGGAGATTTGAGAAGGGACAGAAAAAAGTGAGCCTCAAGGCAATGTACACTAAAATAGATGGAATTACAAATAAAGCAAATGAACTTGGAAAATGGGTACTAGAGGAAAACCCAGACATAATAGCTCTCACAGAAACAAACCTAACGAAAACCATAACAAATACAGTGTTCCCACAGGACTATTATGTTATGAGGAATGAGAGAAAAGGAAGAGGTGGTAGTGGTGTAGCCCTGCTGGTAAGAAAAGGCTGGGATTTTGAGGAGTTGGTTGTTCAGGGATGTGAAGGTTTCAGTGACTACATAATAGGTACAATAACAACTGGAGGGCAAGAAATTATAGTCGTGGTCATATATAATCCACCACCAAATGACAAAAGACCCAGACAGGAAAATGATAAACAAAATGGCCACCATTAACATAATAGAGAGAGCAGCTTCTGTTGCTAGCAGGAATGGATCTGGACTACTAATCATGGAAGACTTCACCCATGGGAAGATAGATTGGGAGAACAGAGACCCGCATGGAGGACCAGAAACATGGAGAGCTAAGCTGCTGGACGTGGCAACAAGAAACTTTCTAAGCCAGCACATCAAGGAACCAACAAGAATGAGAGGAGAAGATGAACCAGCAATGCTTGATCTGATATTTACCCCTAAATGAGTGGGATATAAGGGAAGTCAAGATGGAAGCACCCTTTGGAATGAGTGATCACAGTGTATTGCACTTTGAGTTCCTGGTAGAGCTAGGAATTATCTCCCCCAAAAAAGAACTAGGAAACAAAAGGCTGGCATACTGAAAGAGAAATTATGTGGAGATGAGAAGCTTCCAAAGGGAAATACTTTGGGACACAGACCTCAGAGCTAAGTCTGTACAAGATATGATGGACTATGTCACCCAAAAGTGTCAGGAGGCAGTAAGCAGATACATCCTGGCCAAAAAGGAAAAATCCGAGAAGCAAAAGAAGAATCCATGGT